>NC_066619.1:138709719-138911518 GCF_025201925.1 Gopherus flavomarginatus | reverse complement strand
ATGGAAGATGTTGCGGGGTACTGAAAGCAAATGCAGTATATGAATGAGACCATTCTTTTTGTCACTCTTATTACTTGAAGCTTTCCACCCCCGGCACCCGTTGTTCAAGCCTGGGGCAGCCCTGGCAAGGTGGCTGTAATGGAACCACACTGACAGGGACTGGAAGGCAGGTCTGACTAGGCCCTAGAAGTGATGCAGCCACTTGGGTGCTCCGTGTGGAAAGATTTTGTGTTCTGTGCAGAAGCCATCGCATCATTTATTTCTATGATGAAAGTGGGGCAAACTGTTTCCTCCTGCCTGCTAGTGAGATGATAAGGGTGAGCTTAAGCGGGGATGTATTAGTTGTGTTTTCCTCCCTTTTTATCTACCTGTGGTTGGCTTTCCCACAGGAAGACCTAAAGTCATAGATGATGGATAACATCACATAGCTCTTAAGAACATTAAAAGGTTCTTCTACGTAGCACAGCTTAAAAACAATGTGATGGAATGATTGTCAGGAGGTTCTCCTCTGCACTGTAGGGGTAATGAAGAAGTTAGACGTTGAAGAAGAGTTTGTATGGCTCCCAGGTGCAGTATGACCAGATCAAGGCCCCACTCTACCCACTCCCCGTAATTGAGCTTCCATTTCAGAATGTAGCCGTGGATATTCTGGTCCTTTCCCTAAGAAGACACTCAGAGGAAAGCTCTATGTACTGACTTGCTTGGCCGCAAGGCCAGGGCCACTGCTGCCTCTGACCGACAGTTTCATAAAGATGTGTTCAGCTATTGAGGGTCTAATCCTCCCAGAAGAAATGGAATATTTTCATGGTGTGACATTCTGTACCTCCACCACTCAGGCAGTGCAGCTCCCCTCCCACTCTTAGAGCCATAACTGAGTCCCATATGCATATATTTGTTATAACATTGCATTGGCCATGAAGCATCACTTTATATTGCACATGCTACATTGTACATGTACATTATACTTAAGATCATATTTCCTTTTGTAAAGATGTAATCACCTTATGTAAAATTGAGCAAAATGCTTAAAACAGTTCAGGCACATTATGTGAGGAAAATATACACACAGAAAATGTGGTTACAGAAGTCTTTCCCAGGCCTATGTCCTTCAGTCCTGCATCTCAGGATATAAGATACCCTAGATATGCTATAAGCTCTACAAAGGGAGACTGTGTCTACTATGTAAATAGGTGAAGTGGTCTAAGACATACTTGCTTTTCTTGGGCAAGACCCCACAAGTTCAGATGACATGTTTTTCAATTTTGCTCAGTTTTGCTGTGTAAAAGAATGAAAGCTGGCACCTCCTAGAGTAGAAAACCTCCCAAACATTTTAGAAACTAATTAACCACTACATTAAGTCACACACGCTGCCCTACCCTCTGTTTATAAATGAAAGCAGAATATAAGCAGAATAGCTGTACTGTGCTGAAAGCAGGGTGTGTGCTGGGAAGTCTCTATGCCTCTTGGACTCTGTCGTGCCTTTCTCTGCAACAGAATGGAGGGCTGCGGGTGTAGCCACTAGACAGGTCTGTGCTGCAGTAGGTGACAACCAACGTATGAGGTGTATAGGAACCCCATTTGTCTGTACCATAAGAGCACCAGTGCAGCTATTCCATGCCAACCCAGCAGGCTAAGGGGTTAAATATTCCACCCAAAGCAAGTTTTTTTATTTGTTATTTGTTGAGAGGTGGCACCATTTGGCCCCATGTATTCTGTATTTCTTGCCTCATTTTCTTGCTAAGGATATTTGCATACCATAATCTTCCCCTTTCTCTGACCTAATAACTTCCATAGCAAGTTGTTTCTAATGTCATAAGCAGTGATGATATGTGGTAGATAAGCAGCAATAGATGAACTTAAGATGTACAATGTATAGCATGTTCTCAAGCTTAAGAAAAAAAGCTCAAGTGTTGATTTGTTTTTAATCCTTATTTACAACCTTTTACCAAATTTTTCAAATGTATTTGAACACGTTGGATTAGAATGAACAATCCTGGATCCTTGGATAATTAGGGTAGTTTAATGACTAATAGCAATGGAAACCGAGTGCTCCACCTAACAAAGCAATAACTTGGGAGTTCTCAGGACTAGGCATATACAGGGCCAGAATAAGGTGTGGTGATCCTTTCCCCAAGTACAGGGTATCTATCTAGTGCTCAAGAGAATGTTAAACAGTGCAGTCCAGATGCCCCACACTACTACATTGCCCAAGGAAATGTTGTTCACAAACAAGGGGGCAAAGCTACGCACCAGCTAATGCATTCCAAGTTGCTAATACCTAGTTGTCATCTTCTGCACAGGGCATAATGTATGTGCATGGCCATGAACTAAAAATGCTGCATGTTTGACTAATGGCAAAATTGTCAATTCCATATCCATGCCATCTTATTTTATCCTTTTGTCTGACCACTTTTCCTTGCCCAATTCTAAAGCAAAGATCAAGCAGAGTGCACGCTAACTGTTCTGAAGTACCAAGGCAAATCAGTTTGTTGTCAAAACTGCAAAACCGATATGGAGTGAGGCTAACCCAGACAGGATCCCATACTTTATTGCATTTGATAATGTGCCACACAAGATTGAAAATTGTGGTATATTACACTATAATACAAACAAGTAGCATCATGGTTTTTCTTTATTTCCCAAACCTGGATGACCTGCTGAGGGGGGAAAATTGCTCTAATGAAAACACTAGAGGTTAGCATATAAAATGTAGACACTTTACTTTGACAGAATAGGCAAGAAAAACATTGGCCCAGCCAAAGCATAGAAGCAACTTGATGTAACCTCTCTTCAAGCAGGCCATTTTAACTCTTCACTTTTACATACTGTCTTCAGAGGCTTTATGTAAACTGCCCATCAGTAATGACTAAAGTGGGAAAAAGCATAGGATAGAAAAAGCAGATGTAGATCATCCAAATAGACTGTTGTTGCCTAGTCCTTTGGCATCTACAGGAAACCAAGAAAGTCAGCAAGGCCAGAGGTGGCACCAACTCTTTTCATTAAAAATAAAATCCCATTTTTAGACCTGCTCATCAGATTTTGGCTACTTTATAACTGGACCTGGAAGAAGCACACCTACTGATTTTTGGATCTGCTTTTGATTCTTAACCGTGGAGGAAATTCATATCCCACCTGTCAAAAAACACAGAAAGTGAAATACATATTTTTCTTGTGGTGGTTTTTTTTCACAATTTTTAGTGTCTTTTTTCTTCATGTTTATCGCTATATATTTATACAAGGCACCCAGTTTACTGTTCCACCGTTTTGGTTTTGGGGAGGATGTTTTCGCCATTCCACTTGACACTGTAATGTTTTTTGTCCTGCTGCACGGGGAGATTTCAGATTTCAGAATCAGTAAAGTGCCTTAAACCACTATTGCTTATTGCTAAGAGCAGCCAAGTCAGCAGGCCATAAAGTAGCCATGGAACAGCCTTAGCTTGACCAAGGCAGGAGGGAAGGGAGATTTGGGTGCCACAGAAAGGGCAGCTTGACCCTGTGTCCTTCTTGATAAGAATTGGGTTGAAGTTGCTGATACATGCATTTTAGAAGAGTAGGATGTGCCCTCAGGAATATCTATTAAGACCTCAAGGCTGCAAACTCTGGGAAAAACCCACACCTGGTTAATCAACAATCAGAAGAAAACCTCTTTCTTGACCACTGAAACTGCTTGTTTAACAAATTTTCTTTAAGGGACATGTCATTGTGTTACTAATCTCTAAAATAAGGGGAAAAGTTTGAAGTAGTGGGACTCTTCAGGATGGGACTCTCCCTCTGGATGTATCTTGCATTCCCCAGCGGCAGACAGGCTGCCGTTTAGCTTTAAGTGAAAGCACTCTTGTGTAGTCCTGGTTCTGCCAGCCATCTATCGGTCAGACGGCCGTGTCTCCCCAGATTTATTTTCTGACACCACCTCGCAGAGAGTAAAAGTTACCAAGAGCTTTGGGTTGAAAGAACCCCAGGTAACACTGCCACCATCATAAAAACTGTTTCACAAAGCTAGAGATTTTCTAAAATGCCAAACGCTGTTGGGCTGTCTAGTCCATAAATACCTTTTAGAAAATAACAGATCTTCAAACTAGGTCTAAATAATTATCTTCTATATTTCCCTTACGCCTATTGTTCATCTAACTATTATGGCACCACAACAAAATTCATGGCCTATTTCCCACATCATTTCTTCTCTTTTTCCTCTCTCTTGATCAGTGTCAAGCTTGCCTGTACTTTTCCTTTTATGGACAGCTTCATCTCCCTGTTAGACCAAAACTGTGCTAGATAACATGTAAGGGCCATCAAATAAACCCCTTTAATCCTAATTTCCCTCGAGGGACTTTCCAACCTTGGGGAACTTTTTGGCTAAAAGACAAGGTCATCTTGGCCTATATTCATCTGAATGTCTGACAACATGGCAATCCTTCAACACAACTCCTTACACAAAAGAACAATTTTATACCTAGCAAGGTGATTGTTTTCAAATACTTGACTGTGTATTCATGCTGGTGATGGTCAAATGCACAGATATTTACAGCATGTATGCAACTGACATTTGCAAAATAATGAAATGTTAAACTATCTTCTATGTTGAAACGTTATGATTTTCAAAAAGATATGCTAAATATGTGAATCAGAATGCATCGAGTCTCCCTACGTATAAATCTGTATGGTGTAAATCTGCTCCTTGAACATCTGTCAGATACTTCTTTGTATAATGTATGAGAAAATGGAAGTGCACTGATATGACAGACAGGACACAACACAGATTGATGTACAAGCAGAAGGACATAAATAGACAAGGCAGAGGTGCTATAGTTGTTACCTAAACACAAAAACTTACATAAGGTAACGAACCACCACAGGGTATGACAAAGGTGATTCTAAGTCACAGGAACGATGTTTTTCATGCTCATACTCACAGAGTAAAACATACTCTTCAGTCTAGATTTGTTTTCATTCAGGTCAAGGAAAAACATCAAAGAAAGGGCTTAACCCTGAGAGGCACTAACTGCTTCCTGCAAGGTCCTGAGCACCCTGATCTCCCACTGAACTAGTGGGTGCTCAGCACGTCTCAGAATTGGGCCCAGAGATTGAACAAATAGAAATTTTCCATGACAGAGAAAACACAGGGACTGTAACATGCTGTATCTTAAGGACAAGATGGCAGCTGCATTAGGCAGGGAGAAAATCTACTTGTAAAAGTGTAGTATTTAGAAAACAGCCTTTAATTTACATTGCTATGTGTAGAAAGAATAGTTAGAAATAATAGGCAAGATTCTGCCCCCCCACTCACACTGAGTAATACCTCACTCTCCTAACTCTGATTTCAATGGGGGTTGCTTGTGGGGTATTGTACTAGTCAACATAAGGGTGGCAGGGTCTGGCCCAACAAGAGAATAATGGGCCAGATCCTCAGCTCATGGAATGCAGCATGGCACTGTTGGCTGGCCCAATATCATTAGAAGAATCCAGATAAGCCAGAGTAGAAGTCAGTTACAGTGATTAGTGTAAGAGAGCCAGAGCCAGAGCCTGACAAGAAAATTCATATATATATATATGGAGAGAGTGGAGAGAGAGAGAGAGATCAACACTCAGAGATCATCCAGAGCTCAGAGATGATAATAGAGAGCCCCTGACTAAACCAGCCCTAATTAGAGAATGGGCCCACCTGAGAGAAATTAGGTGATTTCAGGTTTAACTGCTGAGTGGGCCCAGCTGAGGAAGGGCTGGAGGAAAGAAAATGCTGGGAGTCAGAAGATGCCTGCAGGGTTTTAAGTGAGCAAGGAGGCACCTGGGATAATCAGGGAACAGATATGGAGACCCAGAAGGGAAGGGAAGGGAAGGAAAGAGGTGAGGAAGAAAGGAAGGAAGGAAGGACCTTGCTGAAGAAGAGCTGTGGAGAGGGTGGAAGCTTTTTATTTCTGTTAGATAGTTTTGATCTTTAGTTTGGATAGCTGACCCTGGAAGGAATGGGCTAAAGACTGTGCCCTGGCTGGAGGGATGAGTTATCTGAAAGAAACCACCACAGCCCCAGAGTGACTGTTGACAAGGGCTGCTACCCTACAAGGAGACTGTGATGCCATGCCTGGCCATAAGGAAGTGCAGAGCGGTGAGTAAACCCTGTTACAATGCTTTTTCTTACATTACTTTAACTGCAGCATGTCTGAAACAACTATATTTTTGTAGTTTTCCTTGTCCACTGTCTTTTTTTCTACACCTCATGGCAAGCGCTGTATCTCAGCCCTAGTCTACATCCAGCTCCTTCTTCCTTCCAAGACAGTCTCACTGATGATAGCGCCTCTGGCAAACAGTAAACAACTGACTGTCCTTGGCCACTTTGATATTGTGTGAGTACATGTGCTGCCAGACCCCTATCTGCAGAAGCGGTTCTTTCAGCAAGAAATTAATATGAAGTGATTTACTTTGTCCATATTGCATCCAAGGTTAAGGCAGTGTGGGGAATAACTGCAGGTTCCACTTGCATTTGAAATTTTATTTCCATATTCCATAAGTCCTTTGGAAGAAATTTCATACAAAATGAAATCAAAGATTGCCTACTTGAAACTTCTTTTTTGGATGGGATAAGTATTGTTAGTAAGCTTTGAATTTACTTAGCTCCTGGCCTAGCCCAAATGTGGCGTGTCTTTATTTTTTTATTCTACATAGATTGTGCTGCCTTGGAACAATAAATAAACTTCAAACTAGAAAAGGCACATTCTGCTCATTAAGGGCTGGCTTCCTCTCCCCTTTACTTTCACTGAGCAGTACTTTTATTCCACAAGTCGTCCCCCTGACTTCAGTGGGAAACTTTCCAAATAAGATACTAAAAGTGTGTGCTGTAGCAGCATTGATCCCTTGTTGCCACATTTTCAAGAGCTCAGTTCCCATTTGGGTGCTTTAGTGAAGTGGCCAGACTTTCAAAAGTGCTCCATACTTGCCTGCTCCCACCATTGTAGCCTTTGGAAAATCTGATGCTAAAGGTTTGTCAATGCCCTAATTATGTTCTTCAAAGGCAGACAGAATGTGGGATCTTTTATGGTAGAACAGTTCTGAGACATAGCTCAGGATAACAGAACAGACTTGATGCTGCAATTCAGCTAATTAAAATGATTGTAGTCATTTCCTGAACTACATTTCCCAGGATTATTTCAACCTAAGAGCAGAACTCTTCCTCTTCCCAGGTATAAATGCCAAGCCCTGGAAAGTCTTGATAGAGGGTCTTAAACAGCATAGTGTAGAGACCATGCAACCAGGTATGCATGGATGTCTAAATGGCTCCCTTTCATTAGCCCTGATTTAGCTACTCCCTCCAAAAACTCTGTACTTTAAAGTTTCCTGTAATTATATGCTTTCTTAAATACTCCTTTTTTTTACCAGTTCACTACCCGTCTGAAGTCTTGACCTGCTTGTTTCAGGAATGCTTGTGTGTTTGAAACTCTCAACATGCTGGACAGCAAAAGAAAGATGTGGAGAAATTGGAGAGGGTCCAGAGAAGAGCTAGAAGAATAATTAAAGGTCTTGAGAACATGACCTATGAAGGAAGGCTGAAAGAATTGGGTTTGTTTAGTTTGGAAAAGAGAAGACTGAGAGGGGACATGATAACAGTTTTCAAGTATCTAAAAGAGTGTCATCAGGAGGAGGGAGAAAACTTGTTCACCTTAGCCTCCAGTGATAGAACAAGAAGCAATGGGCTTCAACTTCAGCAAGGGAGGTTTAGGTTGGACATTAGGAAAAAGTTCCTAACTGTCAGGGTGGTTAAACACTGGAATAGATTGCCTAGGGAGGTTGTGGAATCTCCATCTCTGGAGATATTTAAGAGTAGGTTAGATAAATGTCTCTCTGGGATGGTCTAGACAGTATTTGGTCCTGCCATGAGGGCAGGGGACTGGACTCGATGACCTCTCGAGATCCCTTCCAGTCCTAGAATCTATGAAAGAAGTAGGAGGGTGGGGTGAAGCAGAACATAGCCATGCAGATATCAGTTCATTTCTATACATGCATGTGCCTATTCCATACATGCACAGGAACCTGAGATCACCTGACTCATTTGCTCACTGGCATAGCAAGCTGCGTTTCCCCAAACGAGAAAATAAACCCCAAATAAATGATCACATCCCCCCAATCTAATTCACAAAATAAAAGCACTAGGTAATTGTGCAACTGGTGCCATGTCCAGCTACTGCAGAGTATTTATCTATCCTAGCTATTAGTTAAACCACCATCCCCATAGTACTTTATATAGGTGGCCAACACCATTATTAAAAAAACAAACAAAAAAAAGAATTGTTCATTGCTGTATAGAAAATGAGCCCTATGGGGTATATTGCGTATTTATAGAATGGGACACATTTTCAAGTTTGCCCCATTGTCCTCTACTGGGGGCAGACCAAGAATATTCTAGCATTTTATTTTGTAAAATATATGGGCTTTTCCTGATCTCCAGCAGAGGGATGCTCCACAGGCAAGGGATCTCAGCTCCAGAGGGAAGTGTAACTTGACCAGTGAGTGTTGCTTTTTCCCCTCCAAGCTCTGTCAGTCATATTTTTTGGTGTGGATTGGTATGTTCTTGAAGGGTTGCACAGAGCCCCTGATCTAGCTCCCATTATTGGAGCTTTATAGACAAGGGGTAGGACCTGAAAGCAAATCTTGCACTGGGGAGACACTGCAGGGCATTGAACATGGCCTAAAAGCTGTTGCCAAGGTGATGCTGTCAGGAGTAGTTCCAGCATGCTGGACCAGTTGAAGCTTCATCTAGATTGGGCTGATTGAGGAAGTAGAGTGGACGGTAAAGGCATGTATTGCTGCATCCAGGGCTTCATCTGGGATGGGCAGGGGGATTGTTTCCTGCTTCTGTTATGCATACCTGGAAGTATAAAACAAAAATCGGTTTCTTTATTGATTCTTTTTCCCCTCAATTTAACATACACATGATAACTTGTTGTAGGGAGTTAGGACAACTCACCTTGATGGTGTCCCTTCTTGGCATGGAAATATTTTATTTATAAAAGTAGCCCTTCCCAGAAGGTCACTAACAACAATATCTAATGGACAGGCAGTAGATACTGAAGAAGTGGAGCCAGTATTTCAAAGCCAGTAAATAAATTACCTATCTGCTTTAGAAGTACGTTTTAGTTTCCTCTTTGAGTGCTAGCTAACAGATCTTTTATGGCCAAACCTCAGCATCTGCACAAAGTCTTAGGCAAATCCAGAAACTACATGTAACTGACCAATTTGCCACGCACATAAATCTGCCTACAAATGTTGAGGAAGTCTTTAAGGAGGTCTGTTAAACATTTGGCCCTGAGAGTCATGCAAGAAAGGTAGAAATGTAAAAGTTGTTCCACTTATTTGTAGCAGATTGCTTCTTTAATGTGCATGTCCAGCATGTGTCTTTATGATGACAGTTAAGGGACAGGCTGAATCTGCTTTAAATTGCAAAATCTATTGGATAGAGGGATGGTGTCTGTAGCCTCTGTTTGCCTGAAGCTGGGAATGGGCGATGGGGTAGAGTACGTGATGATTACCTATTCTCTTCATTTCCTCTGAGGCACCTGGCATTGGCCACTGCTGGAAGACAGGGTACTGGGCTAGATGGACCTTTGGTCTGACCCAGTGTGGCCATTCTTATGTTGAATAAGTTTCATCAAGATGTGTTCAGCTACTGAGGTTCTTATCATCCCAGAAGAAATGTAACATTTTCATGGACTCTGTCTGCAAGGGTTTCACTACATAGATTGCCATATTCAGCTGCTTGATGACCTTAAAGGGCCCATCCCCGGCAGCCTGTAGTTTCTCTTTCTCACGAGAATGAGAACTGTCACCTGGTCCCTGGTAGCATAGGAGAGGGCACCTATTTGCTTCCCTTGGGCCTAGGGTAAATTTTCCCTGGACAAGTCCATGAGCTCAGTGAGCTTTTCCAGGAAAGTGAGTACATATTCCACCTCCGATTTTCCATCAGAGGAGGCCTTCCCCTCCCATTCATCCCTCAGCAAGTACAGGGGTGCCCTCACTTTCCTCCCATACAACAACTCAAGAGGAAAGAACATGGTTGATTCCTGGGGCACTTCCCAGTACGTGAACAGCAGGTGGGGTAAATACTTGTCCCAGTCCTGTGGGTACTGGTTCCTAAAGGTTTTCAGCATCATCATTAGCGTCCCATTGAATCTCCTCACCAGCCTGTTGGACTGAGGGTGATATGCTTGAAGTCCAGCTATATCAGACCCCACGCTTCTCCCACAAGCACTGGAGCAGAGTTGACATGAAATTGGAGCCCTGGTCTGTAAGGACCTCCTTGGGGAACCCCACTCTGCTGAAAACGGTCATCAGTGCATCTGCCACAGTATCTGCCTCAATAGAGGACAAGGCCACAGCCTTAGGATAGAGAGTAGCGAAATCTACCACCACCAGATTGTATTCTTTCCCTGTCCGGGTTGCTTTGCTGAGGGGGCCACTTTCTGGAAAAGCTCTTCTATGATGGGCTGGGGCCCCAAAGCTGCTTTCCCTCTGTCCCAGGTCTTCCCCACCCTCGGGCAGGGGTCGCAGGACATGCAGTACTGCTGGACGGCATCAAATATCCTGGACCAGTAAAAAGTTCTGTAGCAGCCTCTGCCTGGTGCACTGGATTCCCTGGTGTCCTGAGAGAGGGATATTATGGGCCAGGTACAGTAGCCTGTGGCAGTACTTCTGGGGGACCACTAGCTGTCTCCTGATCCCCCACGGTTCCACTTCCCCTTGGGGAGCCCATTCCCGGTACAGGAATCCCTTCTCCCTGTGACATTATTGACATGAACTGGGACCGTATAGATCATTGTTGCAACCAAAGTCCTGTAGTGGAACCAAACCTTAGATACCCTATTTGACCCCCTTTATATAAGACAAGGTTATGGTTTGTTGGTTATGTGTATCATGTATCTGTATATGTGTATCATTTTTGTAGTTGAAGTTATGAATATTGGCTCTATACTATCTGTATTTCAAACTTCTGTTATGCTTCTGGGTGACCCCCACAGACAAGTTGGTGTCAGCTCTGCCTAGCCTGCTTGATGGCCCATTAAGGACCATCAGCTATATAAGTGACCCACTGAGAGAAGGCAGATATGCCTTGTGATTCAGTAACTTGTCCATGTGACTCCAAACTCCATTTTGCTGTAATTTTCCACGGTAAGGACAAAGTGGTGTTCTTACACCCGGAAAAGACTGTAAAAGGCTGATGTCTCGTCTCCATCTTGTCTTCAATCCTGCTTCTTATCTTTGGAGGGACTTTGCTACAAACAGAATCTCTAAACAAAGGATGATGACCCATCCCAGCTGTGGATGTACTCCAGAGACTTGATTTGAACCTGCAGTTTATTCTATCACTGCTACAAGCCTGAACCAAGAACTTTGCCCTTTCTGTATGTAATTGATTCCATTTAACCAATTCTAGCTCTCATCTCTATCTTTTTCCTATTATGAATAACCCTTTAGATTCTAAAGGATTGGCAACAGCATGATTTGTGGGTAAGATCTGATTTGTATATTGACATGAGTGTGGGGCTCGGTCCTTTGGGGTCAAGAGAACCTTTTTTTCTGGGATGCTGGTTTTCATAACCATTTGTCCCCATAACAAGTGGCACTAGTGATGATACTGAGAAACTAGAGTGCCTAAGGGAATTGCTTGTGTGACTTGTGGTTAGCCAGTGGGGTGAAACCAAAGTCCTCTCTGTCAGGCTGGTTTGGTTTGCCTTAGAGGTGGAAAACCCCCAGCCTTGGGCTGTAACTGCCCTGTTTTAAGCAATTTGTCCTGAACTGGCACTCTCAGTTGGGTCCCGCTAGAACCAGCATCGTTACACTCGCACAGGAATCTTTCCCAGCAGCCTTGCCCCAGGGGTTTCGCTGTGCTGTGGCCAGCAAGTTCCCTTAGCTTCTCGAAGAAGGGATCCTTCTGCAGCTCAGTCTGGAATTCAGCGGCTGGGAAAGGGATGGGGACCTGCCCCTCTCCGTGGCTGGTTCCAAGGACGCAGACCCACCAAGTCCTGTCCCTGGTGACTCCTTTCCCACCAGGGTAGGGACCTGCGCCCCCGGCAGGGCATGGCCCCCAGCGTCAGGGCAGAGTGTCCTTTGCTGGCTCCGGCAACAGGTGATGACTAGGGTGCTCTGAGGGCTGCCAGGTCACCCCCCATCAGCACCTCAGTTGGGAACTGATGTTGCATCTTCACATTCTTTAGGCCTCTCCTTGGCCCCTCATTTCAGATGTACCGTTGCCATGGGTACCTTAATTGGTGGTCCACACATGCCCATCAGGGTTAGGTAGGTGTTGGGCACCACTCGGTTTGGGCCCACCACCTCAGGTCGGGCCAGCGTCACTTCAGCGCCCATGTCCCACTACACAGTGACCTGCTTTCCATCCACCTCCAGGGAAATGAGGCACTTGCTCCTCATGGGCTGCCCCACACCCACCCTGTACACTGAGAACTTTGAATCCAGAGCATCGAGCCTCTCTGAGGAGCTGGCCTGGGAGACTCCTCTCTCTTGGGCCATTGCTAAACTGCCAGCCCCTCCCACCTGGGGAGCTCACCTCTCCTCCGGCTGGGCTTCCATCCAGTTAACCCTGTGAGGGCTCGGTTTGCTCATCCTGTCCCTGAGCTTTTGGTACCAGGCCCATCTGTGACCCCTCTGCTCAGAGTAATTATATCTCAGGTCCTGTTAGTCCCCTGAGGCTGGTCGGTCAGCTCTGGTATTGGCTGTGCCTCTCGGGAGGGATTTATCTGACAATTCCTTCAGGGAAGCCTCTGGGTGATTCACCTTCTGCACCGATGTGGGCCTGTCTCCCTGGGATTCCATTCAATATCCCGACCTGCTGTCTACAAACTCATCAGCTAGCAGCCCTGTGCGGCTCAGGTCCTTCGGCCTCTTGTCCACAAACCACATCCTCAGGTCAGCGGGACAGGGCGCTCCAGCCCCATTAGTTCAATCCCGTCCACCTTGGTCTGGGTCTCGGCCCCATACACCCACTTGTGGGTGTATTTTCCCCCATCCGCGTGACCAGTTCCAGATAGGTCATCCCCTGGGTCTTCTGCACACTCCAGAACCTTTTCCTGTGTGCCTCGGAGGTCAGTTCAAACTCGCACAGCAGGGCTTGTTTGAACAGTTCATAGTCCCCTGCTTCCACCTCATCCATCTGGCTGAACTGTGTGGCTTTGGGACCCAGTAAGGGAGTGAGATGCTGAAGCCTGTCTGGGAAGAGCAAGACAGGGATGTCGGAGGTGTCATACCTGGGCCACAAGGTGGGGGGCAGTGTGTAAAGCCAGTGCCGACCCAGGTGGAGGTGATGAGATATTGGCCCGCTCCTCAGACTAAAAAGCAGGTCCAGGCTTTCGTTGGGATGGCAGGATACTACCGGAGGTTTGTGCCCTACTTTAGCTCCATAGTCACCCCAATTACTGAACTGAAGGTGGTCTGAACCGAGCAGTGCCAGAGGGCTGTCGGTGCTCTAAAGGAGGCTCTCTGGTCAAGGGCCTGGTGCTGGTAAACCTGGATTTTGACAAGCCCTTTATGGTGTTCATGGATGCCTCAGAAAAAGGGCTGGGTGCAATGCTAACGTAGGTTGACAGAAATGGACTGACACATCCCATTGTGTACCTGAGCGGAAAGCTGCTGCCTGGGAAGCAGGATTCTGCACCCATAGAAAAGGAATGTATGGCCATGGTGTGGGCCCTTAAAAAGCTGCAGCCATCTATTTGGGCGGCGCTTCACTGTGTATACTGAGCATTCGCCCCTAATGTGGCTACAGCAGATGAAAGAGGCCAAAGTAAAGCTCCTGAGGTGGAGTCTCCAGCTTCAGGATGATAACGTGAAGGTGGTTCATGTTCAGGTAAGCGCTGATGCATTTTCATGGCAAGTGGCCCCGCTGAGTTTGGTCTTGGAGGGGGGAGATGTGACAAAGAGGTGCTTTCTTCATATTGTGTTGCATGTGAGTCTTCCTGCCGTATATTAATACTGTGTGTTGCTTAGTTTCCGAGAGTACTGCAATAATAATTAGGTGGTGGTAAATGGGGGTGTGCTTTTGCTGAGGCGCTCAGGACAGGTAATAGTCATTCTGTCACTCTGAGCTCAGAAGATGGCGGCCTGCAAGGATTTTAAAGATTAATATTTGCCACTCCAGGCTTGTACTACACTGAAAGATTACAGCTTCTCTCTGACTTGGGCTTGGTAAATGCTGCCAGAATCCAAATGCAACCTCCTCCCCTTTCGATGGCCGATAGGAAAATTTAGCAACTCAGTGTTGGCCCGCCGATTGGCCGCCAGTTTGACCTTGGATTGGTAACGCTGCCACCACTCAAGTTCAGAACCCCTGTGAGAGCCCAGAAGTGGTGGCAGCGTTACCAATCCAAGGTCAAATTGCCATAGTGGGGATTCAGCCTTGACATAGTTGCAGAGCAGTCGGTTCATTTTGAGCCAGAAGCACAGAGCTCAGGATTTTAAGAGGACGCATTTTTTCTTTTGGGAGCCTGCAAAACCAGGGAGTCTTTTTTTTCTTTTCCTTGTCCTTTCTCTTCCTCCTGATGGGGAGCAGGCATGCAGAGGGTTCAGCCTACAAAGCCAGGGAGTCCAACAAGCTTTTTTTTTTTTTAAGACTTTTTTCAGAAGAATTCGGTATTGTTCCTGGTTAGTAACTGACTGATGTAGTCCGCCAAACAGGGGCCTGAATTTCAGAGATTGAGGGAGGGGAGAACATTGATAATCCTAATTTGAATGGCCTATTCCTAGTCTCATAATTGACATGTAATTTTGTTTGTGGTGTACATCCAAGAATGAAGTTAGTCTGGGAGCACATACAGATAATGAGATGGGGTGGGAGGGATCACAAACCTGAGAAAAGTTCATTTGAGCACAGGCTTAATATTGAGGAGCAGTGCTTGTAAATGTATTGTGGGCAGGTTCTGGATACATACCCTCTTCTTCCCACCAAAATCAAATCAAGTTTGTATGTGAGCGCACACATACCAGATTGATGGGATCTGGGCATGCTAATTACAAACTACTGTAATTGGTGTTTGTTAAGGGGTGCCTGCAATCTGGGTTACTAGGGAGGAGGGCACCAATCTGGCCTCTTCCAACATGACCATCTCCTACATTACACATCCACAACAAGAAGTTTTCTGGAGGAAATGTAACCCGATGAAAGAGAGAAGTAGAAAAGGGGGCCATGTTCAGGTGTGGTGCGTGGTTTGTTAGAATGGAAAGTCTAATGATCATTCAGTAATTGTTGTTTTTAATATGGAAGTACTGCAAACTGGGACACTGGTTCATCAATGTATTTACATATGTTCCCAACTGGAAGCACTAACATCAGTGGACTGGGTTATAGACTTTGTTAGTCACATGCATATGTACTCTGTGGAACTGGGGCTTTAAGGCTGGACAATTACAGGTTTTTTCTGTTCTCGTTCTTCATTTATTTACTATTTGGTTAAACAGGTATGTAATTCAAACCACTACTAGTATAGGTTGCCATTTTGTATAAAATAATACTTTATTTATAAATAAATATCTTTGTAAAATACATAAATAAGAGCAATAAATAAAAAATTGACTTCCATAAATATCCTGTCACACATAAATAGTAGCAACATCTTTTAAAATTCCACTGCATCTCATTTCGCATGATGTATAAAATATCAATAGATTTCAGATCGTATTTCTAAAAATTTTGGTTTCCAAACTATTTTGTGAGTTTGTCTTATAATTGAAAATTTTCTAATTCTACTTGGATTCTCTTGCCAGCACTGAGGCTGAACTGCTTCTCTGTTAGGAAATAATTGCTATCTCTTCTTTTTCATGCTCCTAAGCTCTAGGTTATAGAATATCAGGGTTGGAAGGAACCTCAGGAGGTCATCTAGTCCAACCCCCTACTCAAAGCTGGACCAATCCCTAAACAGATTTTTGCCTCAGATCCCTAAAGGGCCCCCCTCAAGGACTGAGCTCACAATGCCAGGTTTAACGGGCCAATGTTCAAACCACTAAACTATCCTTTCCCCCCGCCGGGGCCTTTCTTCTTGGTCAGAGAATCCCATTTCCTATCATTGCAACCAAACATGTCTCCAGATGCCCAACTTGCTGATGAGTCTAGGTTGGAATCTCTGAATGAAAGTCCCACCTCAAGTGGCTTAGGAGAGGGTTTTTGGTTTTTTTTGGTTTTTTTTGCAAAAGCAGCAGGAAATGCTTTGGAAGATTTTCTGGATTGTCACCTGGGCACTTTCCTTCAGGGACACTCAGGGCTTGAGAACCTCTTGGGACCACCCAAAATCTCTCTCTTCATTCTAACATTATAGCATTTTTCTTTTGGAAGTTGTTCTTGTTCACATTTGTTCTGCTGTTATACTGTGGCTATACTGCATGTTAGGGTTCAGAGATGAGATTTGATCAGAGAAGAGTTGAAGCACATACATATACAGCAAACATGTGTCAGCAATGTTAAAGGACCAATCCTTCCTTTTAAAATTCTTAATTGTTTTGTAACTTTTTTGATATCCTTCATTCATAACGGTTTTCAAGTACATAAAAGGTTACTGCAAGCAGGTAGGAGGGAGAAAAATTGTTCTCCTTAACCTCTGAGGATAGGACAAGAAGCAATGGACTTCCAGAAGTCCCTCTTACTGAGCCCGGGTTGCGGCAGCGGCAAAAGGGGCTCCCAGAGTGTGTGAGGAGCCGGAGAAGGAGGGAGGGAGGCGGAGTCCCCTGGAGCCGAGCCCAGGCTGCAGCAGCAGCGAAAAGGGCTCCCAGAGTCAGGGCTGCACGAGGGAGAGCAAGTGGGGCAATTTTCCCCGGGCCCCACCGGGGCCCCCACAAGTATGTCGGAGGCTCCTCCTCCTGTTTCCATGTCCCCCCCCATCACCCAGTGTCTCAGCTGGCAAGGGGGTGGGGCTGCAAGCTGCAGCCGAGCGGCAGGAACTCAGGCCCTGCTGGAACACCATGCCGCTGCAGCGCTGTCCGGGAGAGGGGGTAAGCAGAATGGTAAGGGGCTAGAGACGGGCACCCCCCTGACCCCAGCCCCTCTGAGCTGGGCACCCCTGACCCCATCCTCCCCATGGCCCTGACCCCCAGCTCCGAGCCCAGCCCCTCCGAGCCGGACACCCCCTGTCATAAACAGATAAGTAAGAGTTAATAGAACAGAAGTACTTCATCTCTCTTTTGCCTGTAAAGGGTTAACAAGATCAGTGAGCCAGGCTGTCACCTGACCAGAGGACCAATGAGGGGACAGGATACTTTCAAATCTTGAGGGAGGGAAGTTTTTGTGTGTGCTGTTAGTTTTTGGTTGTTGTTCACTCTGGGGGCTCAGAGGCACCAGATGTGCAACCAGGTTTCTCTCCAATCTCCCTGATACAGGTTCTTATAGATTCAAAATAGTAAGTACTAGGTGATAAGGCTAGTTAGGCTTATGCTTATTTTCTTTATTTGCAAATGTGTATTTGGCTGGAAGGAGTTCAAATTTGCATTTTGCTGAAAGGATTTTAATTTGTACTTGTATACCAAGGCTGGGAGGGTATTCCCAGTGTCCATAGCTGAAAGACCCTGTACCTATTCCATTTTAAATTTACAAAGATAATTTTTACTTTTTTTTTCTTGTTTAAGAACCTGATTGTTGTTTTTTATTCTGGTGAGACCCCAGGGGACTGGGTCTGGATCCACCAGGGTATTGGTGGGCAGAAAGGAGGGAAGGGGGAGAGAGAGGTTAATTTTCTCTCTGTGTTAGGATTACTTTCTCTCTCAGGGAGAGTCTGGGAGGGGGAGAGAGAAGGAGGGGGAAAGGTGCATTTTCCTCTCTGCTTAAGATTCAAGGAGTTTGAATCACAGTGATCTTCCAGGGTAACCCAGGGAGGGGAAGCCTGGGAGAGGCAATGGTGAGGGAAAGGGTTTACTTTCCTTGTGTTAAGATCCAGAGGGACTGGGTCTTGGGGATTCCCAGGCAAGGTTTTGGGGGGACCAGAGTGTACCAGGCACTGGAATTCCTGCTTGGTGGCAGCGCTACAAGTACTAAGCTGGTAATTGAGCTTAGAGGAATTCATGCTGGTACCCCATCTTTTGGATGCTAAGGTTCAGAGTGGGGAATTATACCATGACACCCCCCGACCCCATCTCCCCACAGCCCTGAGCCCAGCCCCTGTGAGCCAGGCACCCCCCAACCCCGAGCCCAGCTCCCCACACAGCCCAGGGCAACAGCAGCACCACCCCCAGGCAGCGACAGCCCATTGGCATCAACAATCACCATCACCCAGCAACAGCCCATCATGTAATTGCAAATGTTTACATACCATTAAAGCATTTTATGTTTTTAAATAATGCATTTAGTGTATTTTCAAATTATTACAAATTAATTTTTGAATGTATTTCACGAGTTATTTTTTACACTTCCAAATACATGTTACTATAGTATTGCAACGTATTTTTTTTTATGGAAGGGGCCCCTGAAATTGCTTTGCCCCAGGTCCCCTGAATCCTCTGGGCGGCCCTGTAATTGTCAGTCTGGGAGTTTATCCAACAGGCAACTTTCCACTAAGGCAGCTATTAAAAATCAACTTCCAGAGGCCTTTCTTAATCCAGACTGAGAGGCCAGTGGCCATGTGAGGAAATTGCCCCTTCCATCCTAGGCAGTACATGGCCCTTTCTAGGAAAGACCAAGCCCTGGAGGAAAAATGACTGTTGTGAAATAACATCCTGAGGAGATGCCTTTTTCAGTTGTTGGAGGAGTACCATATGGGGAAATGCTCCCTTTTCACCTGACCAGGAATTTGAACCCTGGACCGTCGGATTAAAAGTCTGATGCTCTACCAACTGAGCTAGCCAGGCTCATGGGAAAAAAGGGCAAGTTTGATGCAGAAGAGAAACTAGTCAAGAAAAAGAGGGCAGAAAATTTGCTACTCTTGCTTCTTTAGCAGCCCTAGGCCCATCTTGCTTCTCCATGTGGCACCCAGAGACATTCTTCTTTTTTTAGTTAAATATCAGATCCAGGAGAAAACACAGTTATACAAAGCAAAATAAAATTGACCTGTCTCATGCAGTGCTACATTGACCTCTATTCAGACTGAGCCTAAGGGAGGGCCTTGCTTTGGGATCAAACATGCCCTCTTGTGCGAGTCACAACAGCTAGCAGGCAAGAGACAGGCTACCATGTCATTGAAGAGAGCAAGAGGAAGCTTTGGAAATCCCAGAATAATTAGCTGGCAATGAAAGGACCCCACAATTCTACAAGGGCTTGAACTTTGATTTCAGGATTCACAGCTCTGAATACCAGCCCAGAGAGTTTGACTTCTGGCATGAAAGACTCTGTGGGGACAATTTTTTCTCTCAGGGAATACCCCAGTGGGAATATGCCTTTCTGGCCAGCCCTACATTTGCTCAAAAAATCAGCACACAGCACTTTGTTACAGGCCCAGAGGCCTTTCTTCCTCCAGACTGTAATGCCAGTGGACAGGTGAGGAAGTAGCACTTTCAGTCCCAAGCAGTAAAGAGCCCTTCCTAGGAAAGGCCAAGTTCTGAAAAGGAAAAACTGAAGTCAAAGAGAGTCCTCAAGAGATGCCTTCTGAAAATCTTGGGGAATTGTCCTTCTACCTGACCAGGGACTTGAACCCTGGACCCTCAGATTAAAAGTCTGATGCTCTACCAACTGAGCAAATTTGATGCTGAAAAGAAACTGCTCAGAAAATGAGGACAGAAAACAATACAGAAAACCTGATGCTTTCACTCTCTTAGCAGTCCTAGCCCCAGCCTGCTCCTCCATCCGGCCCCCTGAGGCCTTATTCTTTTTTTAGTTAAATAGCAAATCCAGGAGAAAACACAGTTATACAAAGCAAAACGAAATCACAAACAGAAATGTCATTGGAAATACAAAAATTAAAAAGGAAAACGCAATTCCCATCACTTTATCATGTCTGGGCCATTCCTGTATCGAGAGCACCTGCTAAGGGCCCTGTGTGCTTACGAGAAACCTGGAGAAACTCATACCACAGCCTGAACATGAAACTCAACTGCTCCCAGGTGCTGCAGTAAAACCCTTTCCCTGCTATGACGTTGCACTCCATAGGATTTTATTAAAATATGCTAATGAGTGTGAATATAATGTAACTGGAATATGCTTTATGCATGTAAGGTAGCATTACAAAGTTTATAATCGACTGTGTGTGTTCATCGTATGTGTATGAACCGATCATTCTTGTATCTGAAACTAGAAATATGAACAATAACTCTGAGGTCTTCTTGTAATGATGCAAAGTGTGGGCCACTAATAGTGGTTTGGACTCTTCATGGCTCCCATTAACCAGGACAATTGACTGTAGATGGCTCTGTCCTGCACCGTCTGTGAGTCAGGCCAGGAAAAATGAAGGCTTGGGGTCTCACAGGACATGTGAGCATGTCACCTGGTACAGGAATCCATCTTAAACCTGGGGCTTTTCGCCAGGAGAGAGACAAAAAATTCCTGCCTTGTAACAAAGTTATATAAGGGGGTAGAACAGAAGAAAGGTGGCTGCAGTCATAAGAAATCCCCTAGCTACCACCTGAGCTGGAACAAGGATTACGCCAGGTGAAAAGATTGGGCCCAGACTAGAAATAAGCCTAGTCTGCAAAAGAAGCTTATTGGAAGATCTCTGAGGGTGAGATTTTATCTGTATTGAGTTTCATATTGTATTAGGTTTAGACTTGCATGTTTATGATATATTTTGCTCTATGGAGAATACAAACTCTATAGAGAAGGAAAAGTTAATGCCTTAGAAGATTCTGTGTGTGTGTGTGTTAGATGAATGCGAAGGTGTCTAAAAAACACTCTCCTGTAGTCTCTTTTCTCTGATTTCCTTTAGAAAATTTGAAGCAGGGAGCAAAAACCATTGTCTTCTGAGAGGTTTGAACTCAAAGCCTTCAGATTATGAGACTGAGACACTACCAGCTGTGCTAAGAAGGCTTGGAAAAGATTTAGACTCAATGCATATAGAATCCTTCTGCAGCCGTGACCGAGCCAGGAGTGCACTGGAAGAAGCAGGGGGATATGGTGCCCAGACAACTTTCCTGGCAGCTAATAGATCAATTTTCCCTGACAGTGAACAATTTACTGGAATTCATAGCAGCAGAGGGTGGATATTTCCAAGCTGAGCATCAGCTTCCACATTTCAGAACTTATTCTCCTTTTCCTAGTAGGGTACATTCCATGTGAATTGGGCAATACAAGTTGGGGAAGCTACAGGGGGAATAGAAACCAGTATTTAAGGTAAGGTTTGAACTCATAAGCCCAGCAGTAGCCCCTTTTGCACTAACCAGTAGCACCACTGCAGCTGCTTCTTAGGCAAAGCTGGGAAGCAGGCAATTATCAGTCTCTGTGGTTCACACCTTTGCCTGGTAATTGCAAGGCTGCTGGTTCATACATAACTAAAGATGCGACTTTTCAGCCATGAGACTCCAGGATATTTTAACAGGAAGAAAATCTCCTCATTTCTGGTTTAGACCCATTTTACCCCTTCTGCCTGTCTTCTCCCCCACACGATCTCTTTCCTTCCCCATTGGGGCCATACAGAGAGGAGCCCCAGTCACTGAGAAGTTCCCTTTTCTCCTTCACAGAGGGCTTTAACGCCCCTTATCTCACTCAGGCTCACAACCACCCAGAGTTCAAGAACTGTCTCTGTTCCCATTGGACAGATGAGGGGAGCCTGAGGTCCAGAGAAGGGAAGTGACTTACCCAAGGGCCTACAAAGCAAAGCGGTGGCAGAGCCATAAAGAAAAGCCACCAGTTCCAACTCCTGTTCTAATGGACAAGAAACCCTCCAGAGGCAGGGATAGAGCCCAGAAATCGAGATGGTGGGGAAATGTCATTCCAACTGTTTCTGTCAGAAAATCCCATTCAGACTAAACCAGTTTGTTTCTCGAAATCATAACAAGTGGGATAAAAGTTCTTTGCTAAAATATTTTGTTGCAAAACAAAAGCATCTCCTGTCTGTCACAGTGTGTTAAATTGTCTTGTCGCACACAAGAGGAGACACTTAGATCTCAAACATTAGATAAGATGCTTCAGTCTGAGCTAAGTCGTTGCTGCTCTTAACAATTTCAAAATAAAAACATACAAATCAAATAGACTATTTCAGCTATTCTATTATGTGTTAATCTGCTCTGAGTAAACGTGATAGGACACCTCATACTATGCCCTACTCCGAGTGACACTCTCAAATGGATCCCCATCCTCCGCCCACTGTGAGGTAGGTAGGAGCAGATCATTATTATCTCTACTTGAAAAAGGGAGAAGGTAAGGCTGAAAAAGGAGAATGGACTTGTCTTATGTCACACAGCAAGTCAGTGGCAGAGTTGGGAATTGGACCCAAGAGCCCTGATTTTCAAACTAACCATCGGAACTTGAATTTCAGACATTGAATGACCTGAATAAAGTGCTCTCAGATGAGCTCCAGACCAACAACAGTGCACAGTAATTATTCAGCAAGTATTTGAGGAGAACTGCAATGAACTGCTCAGAATCATGAACTGCTCAGAGACAATTAATGCAGAGAAGCAGCAAAATTTGTCAAACATAGAACTGGTTCTGACTTATTTTCCTTGATCTTAAAAGAGAACAACAAGGACCTGAGTCTCCTCCCTGCCAATCAGGGTAGAGCCTGAGGAGGGAAGGCTGAGGGTTCTCACCAGAGAGCACAAAGGATGGGCCAGGTCACCAGTGGGGATCACTGTCAGAGCACTATTTCAGCCCCACAGTTTTGGATGGACCACCCACAGTGGGAGCTGCAGAGCACTCCCCTGTAACACACACACACACACACACACACACACACACACACACACACACACACACACAGACACCCTGGTGTTGGGAGGGGAACAGGAGAAAGGACAAAAGAAGCAAGAGACAAAGAGAAAGGAGGGAGGGATGGATGGAGGGAAAGGTGAAACAAAAAGGACAAACCCTAATGTCCCCAGTGATTCGAAGGGACAAAATCCCAGGCGTGGAATAAAATTCTGCCTCCTTAAGCTCGTGTTTTCAATGCCTAGAATTCAACTCTCACCAGATGGATCAGACTGAACAGGTTTCAGACCTCCAGGAGGCTCTTGCCTTCTAAACAGGGATGGCTGTTTTCTAGTAAAATCACTACAAGGGAAGGAGAAAACTCGAAAGAGGTTCCTCCTGGCACTCACATCCGTGAACCCGAATACTCTGTCAGTCCTCAAGGAGACCTGGAGCAAGAGACTTGCTGAAGCAAAGCCACAGGGGTCTCTGAGGTTTCCCTGGCCCCTCGCCTCTGTCCTGCCTGGATGATGTCAGCATCTCTCTGTGAGGTCACCACCTCCCCACCACCTTTGACCGATAGTCTGAGGTGCTGAAAAAGGCCTTTGTGATGTCACTGCCACACCCCTCCCTTGCTGTGTTAATGTCCTGCCCCTGGCCAGGCTCTTTGTAGGTTTAAGCTACTCCCTGTGGATCACCCCACTCAAGGAGCGTTCGTTCTAGGAAGCAAGCCGGCTAGACAGGAAAATATCACACGCTGCTGCCAATGCTACACTCAGTTTTTCAGAAATTAGTCGACTTTTTGGCCAGAAGAGACCATTAGAGCTTCTAATCTGACCCCCTGCATATTGCAGGCCTCCTGTATGACAAAAGAGCTACTTTGGAGGCAAACACATTCCAGAAAGGCATCTAGTCTTCATTAAATGACATCAGGAGATGGCAAATCCACCACTTTCCTTGGTAGCCTGTTCCTGTGGTGAATCATCCTCGCTGTTGAATATTTGTGCCTTAGTTGTAATATGAATTTGTCTCTTTTTACCTTCCAGCCGTTGGGTCTTGTTATGCCTTTCTCTGCTCAATTAAAAAGCCCTCTAACACCCAATATTTTCTCTCCATTAAGGCCCTTCAACACTTCAGTGAAGTCACCTTTCAATCTTCTTTTGATAAGCTAAACAGACGGAGCTCTTTCAATAGCTCACTAGAAGGCATTTTTCTCCAGCCCTCAGAACATTTGGTGGCTTTTTGCTGCCCCAGCTCCAATTTCACATCATCTTTTTCAACCGAGGACACCAGAACTGGAGGCAGCATTCCAATATCAGTCTCACTGATACCATGTCACCTCCTGTGACATTAATGACTTAATCTGTAACTGTATAGATCACCATTGCGACCACTGTTCTATATTTGCAGCCAATATTATAGAAAAGTGCCACGTAAGGGGTCTGTGAAGAGGTTCTGATTGACTGATTATAATGATGCTATCTCTAGATGTGTATCATTTTTGTAGTTGACCTTATGAATATTGGTTCTATGCTGTCCATATTTCAAACTCGTGCTCTGCTTCTGGGGAACACTCAAGACAAGTTGGTGTCAGTTCTGCCTAGCCTGCTTGATGGCCCACTAAGGACCATCAGTTATACAATCGACCCATTCAGAGAGGGCAGATACACCTTGTGACTCATCAAGGTATGCAGGGACCTGCCTGTGGACAGAACTCAAAGGTTTTTCTATGCCACGTGCTGGATAGAGTGTCCTTGGGACAAAGAAAGCAAAGACCACGTGGCAAGAGACTATAAAAGGCTGATGCCTCATCTCCATCTTGTCTTCAGTCCTGCTTCATACCTCTGGAGGGACTTTGCTACAAACAAGTTCAGCTCTGTACAAAGGACTGAATGCCCCATCCCAGTTGTGGATGGACTCCAGAGACTTGATTTGAACCTGCAGTTTATTCCATAGCTGCTACAGGCCTGAACCAAGAGCTTTGCCATTACTTCATGTGAAGGATTAAAAATCTATTTGCTCTTTATGTAGCAACCTGGTGCATGGATTGTGCCAGCTCTTTTCCAGACTCAAAGTCCAGAGTATGGTCAAGGACCAGAGGCCTAGCAAATAGTGATAAGCTAAGAGAAAGCTGGGGTAAACAGAAAGCCTTGCTTGCTAAGATAGGCCTGGTCAGCAAATTGCCAGGTGTTGGAGCTAAGAACTAAAGAATTGTGTCTTATTCAGAGATGCAGATTGAACAAAGAATCCCTGTTCCTATTGTGTTTGTTTCTTCTGTAGGGAGACGTTCTTCCCAGAGATCCAGTCTTGAGTTTATGAAAAGTTGTCACATGTCAGTATAAGATATGTCATCCTTCCACGTCCCTTCCCAGGGACCAATGCCTGCCTTTAGACACACAGAAAATCTTTATTGCCATATACTTTCACTGTTTCTTTGCTTTAACCCCTAGGAATGTACCTGTTGGACAATCAAAGGAGTTGCTCCATTCCTATGGACCCCAAATCAGAATTCAACATAGATATTTTATACTAACAACATTTTATCAAAGTATTAATGAAATGTTAACTTGCTAACTCGAGACCATGGGTGGAGACATTATGTAATCTGTTAACTATTGGCTAATGTGCT
Organism: Gopherus flavomarginatus; assembly: GCF_025201925.1. Taxonomy (NCBI): domain Eukaryota; kingdom Metazoa; phylum Chordata; order Testudines; family Testudinidae; genus Gopherus; species Gopherus flavomarginatus. The sequence goes on along the minus strand of NC_066619.1, from coordinate 138,886,145 downwards.
TATCTTGTCTTGCTGCAAAACCTATCCCGGGGTGTGGAACTGCCTACCCCGTCACTTTCCCCTGCTTGTGAAAAATCTATATATTCTATTGTAATTAATTAATTAAACAATGTCTCTGAGCCTAATAAGCAAGGTGACACTCCGCCAGCACTGTGTGTAATAAACTCCTATTTTTGACCTCTACATGGTGTAGATTTCTGTCTTTCTCGGACACCTGCTGAATAAAGAGAAGATTCAGGATCCAGCCTGGCTGAATGTGTGTCCTCTCCTCACAGCTTGGTGATCTTTTGAGGAAATGGAGAAGACTGCCTTTGCCTAGCTGTACATTGCTTGCAAAAGAAACAGGTCTTTTTGGTGACAAGTGTTGAAAGGAGGCACTAGACAAATGTGGAGACAGGAAAAATGTCCCCCAACTGGACTGGCATCTGTGGATGCTGAAGTCACAACACAGAACACTAAACACTATTTGAGAACGGCTGGTGTCAGAAGAGTCTCTAACAAGGCCTCTTCCCCCCAGCAGGGGCCTCTCTGTGCACAGAACTCCTGGTAGCGTGATGGCTGCAGGCAGTGGAGAACTCTATTTTGGCATCTCTTTGCCTGTTTTGTGGTCAGCATCTGCAGTGGCTGTTAAAAGGTCTCTAGATAGTGATCTTTGGGAAGAGCTGGCTGAAGAGCCTTCCTACTAACCAGGAGAGCCTGGCTTGGCCTGCCAGTTCTTCCTTGCTGAACCTAGTGTGTCTGTTGGCTCCTTTTTTGTATCTCTTTTCAAAAAAAGTAAAGACCTGTCAGCAGAATCCTTCTAAGTGCTTGTTCAAGACAGAGAGAGCCTTCCTTGCGGCTAAGTCTTTGTGCCATGGGGCATGCCTCATTGCTGTGGTGCCTCTTGCTGGCCATCCTGGTAATAAGTTCTGGTTCACCGGTGCGCCTTCATCTAGTGGCATCTGGCTGCATCTGTTTTATCATTAGGACCCATGGCGCTCTCAGGACTTCAGTGTCCTCTTATGGACACAGCCCTTTGGCTGTGCCCCACTCAGTTCTCTCCCCGATTCCCGGGGGCAGCTGTTCTCTACCCGGACACTTGCCTCAGTCGCTGGCTGCAGTTCAGGGTGTAGCCACCCGTGTCAGCCACTACGGAGGCAAAAGTCGTGAACGTCCAACCCTGCATCTGTTTCCCTGGACCACTTCCCCACAGCGCCAGCACCTTCCTCCGCCTTTGTATTAGGGCCTCAGTCTGGCAGAATTCGGCCAGAAGGTCACTCATGCTCCCCTTACCCACCCAGCACTACTCTGATCATGGTGCCCGCCCACCCTTCCCCAGCCCCAGCCCCAGCCCCAGCCCCAGCCCCAGCCCCAGCCAAACCTCCCTCCTCAAACTCCAAGCAGTGACTAACTCTTGCTGTGCTGAGCAGCCCTTTATATATGGGCTGCTCCAGCAAGCCTTCTCCTGATTGGCTCTCCCAATAAGCCCTTTCCTGATAGGCCGGGTTCTGCGCAGCCTCTGCAAGGCTGCCTTAATCTTTCTCCTGCTTGGTTGGGGGCAGACACCTCCCCACACTTTGAAAATGGCAAATGAGAAGTTTAGAGCTGGTGGAAAGGTTACCATGACTGAGAATTGAGCCGAGGTTGCTGCGACTGAAACACAGATCACTAACCGCTATATGATCACAGTGGCTGGTGGGAGAAGCACATGTTAAAGCCCTCTGTCATCTCAGCTGTGGCTTTCTGTGCACGGAGAGCCAGACACCTCAAGGTCTGCAGGTCTTGAGGGAAATGTGGAATGTCTGTACTTTAGAATTTGCAGGTGTTGTCCTGGGCCATCAAATGGAACAGTTGCAAACACTTTCTCGAGGCAGGCACCATGGCTTAGCTGGCTAAAGCACCTGCCTCCGAAATAGGAGATCCTGGGTTCAACTCCCAGTGTTGCCTTCGTGTATGGCTTTTGTCTCCTCTGCTCACATTTTCCTGTGTCTTCCTAGGAAACAGAAGAGACCTCCCTTGGTAGCCAAGTCATTGCTTGCTAAGGAAAAGGCTTTTTTGTAGAGAAGCATTGGAAAGAATCAAATCACAAGCCTGGAGTTGATGAAAAGGCTGCTGTGACTGGCATTAGCATGGTGGTTGCTTTGACTGCAATAGCTGCAACGTGAGAGTCTGCGCCACATGTCCTTGTGATTCACTGGGGATGTTCACACGCAGATGTCATGTCACCTTCCTTTAGATAGTCACTGATAAAAAATGGAGCAGTTGGGAGAAAAGTCCCAGAGAGTGGCACCGTGGCTAAGCTGGCTGACTCACCTGCCAGGTAAAGTGGAGGTTAGAGATGCAGCACCCAGTGGTGCCTTGCCAAATGTGTCTGCTCTTCCCAACTTTTGGTCAATCTTCTGAGGAAACAGAGAAGACTGCCTCTGCCTTGCAATGCAAATACTTCCAAAAGAAACCAGTCATTTTTTCTGAGCAGTGTTGGAAGGAGGCACCTAAGAAATGTGGAGACAAGGAAAAGGTCATCGTAACTCAACTTGCATCCATGGCTCTTGGGGCCACAACGCAGAGCACTAAGCACTGTATGACCACAGCAAAATCTAAACTTTACACCTTATTACACTAGGCAGTAGTTAGGTCAAGCATTTTTCTCACTCCACTGGATGTTACCCTCCTTAATACATAGAATTCCCCCCTTCATTTTCTCAGGATTCCTGCTGCTTCCAACATAGGTGGGGGAGGACAAAGGCAAAAACATGATGCCACAGTCTCCTATTTTATATCCTTAGTTCAAGTGTCTAGAAGACACTTGCCCAGACGTGTCCGGGTGGGCTCTGCTGAGTCACTAGGTTGGGGAATCCTCCTTGGTGTGGTCTTGTGCAACTGACTCATAGACTTGAGCAGTCCCCACAGTGTTGTGTTTGGGCATCTGTCATTGAATTGGAAATCCCTTAATTACAATTCCTCTGCTGATTCATGGTTGTTGAACTCCTCTCCTTGGCAGGGGTCACTAGCAAAATTATAGCATATTTCAGTAACAACCATACAGCAAAATGCATAACTTCATACACCCTCATGCTATACATATTTGGACAGAGTAACCGATTTCAGCAGATCATGACTTTTCATGTGATAACTGACATGGAATTGTTTGTATGACATATCACAGTCATATATGAATGATGAATATGTGAGCTACAGGGGGCTATTTTGAGGTACATCATGTCACAAAAGCCTCCAGAGACTGGTCTTTGGGAAGAGCTGGCTGAAGAGCCTTCTGAGTAACTGAGAGATCCTGGCTTGGCCAGCCAGTTTGTGCTTGTGAATTAAACTTGTCCGCTGGGCTCCCTTTTTTGTGTCTCTTTCACATAAACAGAGCAGAAGTTCTTGGCCAATCCTTGACAGTGCTTGTTCAAGACACAGAGAGCCTCTGTGCTGGGGCAGGGGTAAGGGTGCAGGAGGTGGTCGGAGGGGGGGTGCTTACCTCGGGCAGCACAGCTCCCAAAGTGACCGGCAGTCGGGATTTCCCCCAACAGTGCCCCACAGGGGCCCAGGGTCAGCTCCAGCACAGGCCACACAGGAAGGCTTAATGCTCGAGCTACAGCACATGCTGGGCAGGCTTGAGGCCAGGGTCCCCATGGCAGGAGTCCCCATGGCTTGAGGCCAGGGTCCCCATGGAGGGGCAGGATGGGCTTCCTGGATCCCATTTGCTCACAGCCAGGGCCCTGCCCCCACTCCCAAGTCGTCCATGGCACCCCCAGGTCAGGCAGAATGGAGCAGCAGTTTTCACTGCACCAAGTCCACTTATGGCTTACAGGCAACACCCAGAGCCACCACAGCCCACCATCTTGGCCAGAAAGGAGCCTACTCAGCCTCGTCATTGCTTATTTTCCTTCCCCCCAGAACCCCGCTTCTCCTGGGCTGCAAGGAGCCATCCCTGGGATGCCAACAGCCAGCCACAGGGGTCTATCTCCCAGCAGCCAACCGCACCTCCATGGTTTGGCCCTCAGAAGGGCAGGTGGGGGTTTCCTGGATCCCAGTTGCTCACAGCCAGCCCAGCCTCCACCTCTAAAACCATCAGTCATGCCCCCAGGTTGGCCATAAAGGAGCAGCCATTCTCCACTTGGACTCAGCTTTGCTTGTTTTCCTTTGACCCAGAACCCCCCTTCTTCTCCTGGGCTGCAGGTAGCCACTCCTGGGAAGCCAAGAGGCAGGCACAGGATTCTGCCTGCCAGCAGCCAACCACACCTCCCCAGGCTTTGCAGAATGAATGGTGGTGCTCTACTAACCCCACTTAGCCACAATGATGTGCTTAGTTTCTGCCCTGCCTTTCTCAGCTTGACTTTCCTCTTTTGCCCCATTCCTGCCTCACTTCCTCCTTTTGGAAGTCACGCAAAGAAGGCCAGCAGGAAGAGCCGGCGTCCACCTGCCAATCTCCAAGGGCAGAGGAGGCCAAGCCACAAGTCTCTGAAAGGTAACATGCCTAACTCCTCTAGGTTCTCCAGCCTGACACCAAGGTGCTTTCTCCACTGCTGTCAGCACCTTCTGTCATGCAGGGGTTGGAGTTATCCCAGGGACAGGCCAGTGGCAGAAGGAGGAGCACCTTCCTGAACAGCAAGGGGATCTGGGAAAAGGAAACCAGCATGTTTCTGCCTGGATTTGAATCAGGGACCTTTTGCGTGTTAGGCAAATGTGATAACCATTACACTACAAAAACTCCATCTGCTTGGCTGTTGCTCACCCTGCCACAGACCGATGGACAAACCTAGAGAAAGTGGTGGCAGCCCTTCAATAGGTCAGCTGGCAGAGCAGAGGACTGGAGCCGGCACTCAGAAAGTCGTCCTTACCTCGCCCGTGTGACTCCAGCTTGAGGGAGATCTTCTTTTTCTTCTCCTTGCTGACAAAGAGCAAGAGAAGAATGAAAGGTCAGGTGGGCCAACTCGGTGCAGAAGCCCATGCTGTCTTTTCCTGCTGCATAGCCTGAAATGAGGGACTCGTGGCAGTTAAAGGAACTGCTGCACCTTTCAGAAAACATCCCACCTGTGCACAAAGCTGGATAGAATAGCCTGCTAGTCTAGCACGCTCCCAACTGAACTACTTCAGCAGCTGCTAGGTTTCTTTTTGGCTCATTAAACCACATCTTCAGCCACTGATAGCCAATGAGAGAGCGACATCGCTTGCTATTTTAGCACTTGAAAATGCCATTGGCCAATCTTTGGATCTCTTTAATGCTGCGCTTCAGTTCATGGGGGAAAGGTGAGAGAAGCCACCTTTCAACTAAAGGCCTGGGGTTAACATCCTAACGCTGTCTCCTACTGTAACACTATTTAATCCTGGCCAGCCCTGTGCTGGTGACAGTTCCATTTCTAGATGTTAGTACGTTTCAGTTACCGTTAAAATTAAAAAGTTTCTATATGCTTAAAGAAAATGCATTTGTTTTATTTGCTTATATATGGCATGAATAAATACAGGTTTACAGAACCTAGCCTGCAAATTTAGCATCTTATATGACAGAGAAAATCATGCATCGAAATTGTACATCAAAATCATGTACTGAGCTACAAATGCAATGAAAAATAAGATACTTAAAATTTTAATATATGGGGGGGTGGGCTCCGAAGACACGTCTTGCCTAGGGTGCCACTTGGTCTAGGTCAGACCCTGCCAGGGAGAACAGGAATTAGTGTCACATGCCTATTTTCAGGCTGTAATCTGTGGGCACCCTGCTCTGCGGGAGGGATCATGGTAGCCCAGACTCAGGGCTGGAATAGGCCCTGATTGAAGGGGTGGCTGCATGGTTTACAGCGCTCTGATGTCTTAGACAATGTGTCTCTCCCAAAGCCTCAGATCTGCGTTCCCAGAAGGCTCCTGCGCTGCCTCTGCTCCTTTCACCTTCTACAGCAAGGAGCAGCAGCAAGGGTCAGGCATGAGCCATAGGCACTAGGTGGGAGGCAGAGGCTTCAGGAGCCCAGAGTGTTTGCCAGTCTGGGCATTTTGGCTGAGACCTCAGGGACACATTGTGAGGCAGAATCCCAGGCATCTGTATGAAAGGAGCATAGGGACTTAAGAGCAGCCAGACTGGGTCAGACTGGGTCCATTTTGCCCAGTGTCCTGTCTTCCCATAGCGGCCAAAGCCAGGTGCCCCAGAGGGAATGAACAGAACAGGTAATCATCAAGTGATCTATCCCCTGTTACCCATTCCCAGCAAACAGAGACTAGGGACACCTTCCCTGCTTTTTGCCGGCCGCTGCACATTGAGTGGATGTTTGCAGAGAACTATCCACAGTGACTCCAAGATCTCTCACTTGAGTTGCAATAGCTATTTTACATCCCATCGTTTTATATGTAGAGTTGAGATTGTGTTTGCCAATGTGCATCACCTTGCATTTATCAACATTGAATTTCATCTGCCATTTTGTTGCCCTTTCACCCAGTTTTGTGAAATCTCTTTTTAGCTCCTCACAGGCTGCTTCGCACTTAACTATCCTCTGTAGTTTGGGATCATCTGCAAAATTTGTCACCTCGCTGTTTAGCAGATCGTTTATCAATATGTTGAATAGTCCCAGTACAGACACCACTAGTTACCTGTTTGCATCCTGAAAACTGACCATTTAGTCCTACCCTTTGTTTCCTAGCTTTTAACCAGTTATTGATCCAGGTGAGGTCCTTCTAGAGGTGAAAGTAAGCCGGTCCGGTCCGGTATGGGGTACCGGCAAGAGCGGGTACGCTGTGCTAGCCCGGCCCAGCTTCCCCAAGCTGGTGATTTAAAGGACCCAGGGCTCCCTGCAGAGGCCAGAGCCCCGGGCCCTTTAAATCGCTGCCTGATCCCCCCTGCCGGAGCCCTGGGGAGCAAATCTCTGCCGTGGAACCCTGCTCTCTCCCGCGCCACGAACACAGAGCAGGGGCGACGGGAGCTTCCTTACAGTGTGTGGGGGGGCACTGTTGTCTGAACTGTGGTGCTCCCATGACACCCCTTCCCCAGGGACCCACATTCACACCACTCCTCCCCCGAGGCCACACCCACAGAACGCCTTTTCCCCCCAAGACTCCAGCCTTCCCCCCACTCCATCATTTGTCCTAACAGCCAGTAAAGAGTGGTGGGGCCATGGCCCTCTAACCCCCTGTTCCAGCACCCCTGACACAGAGCTAAGCAGGCAGCAGTGTGTGTGTGTCACAGAGGCTGCTGTGCTGAGCTGAGCCAGTGAGGGAAACAGTGGCTGATGTTGGGGCTGTCCCCTTCCCCCTGCCTCAGGACTGGTTGCTTGCAGCAGCTGTCTGAACTTAGAGACAGTGTGCCCACACAATCCCTCTCCCCACACACACAAACACACTCTCTACCCCACCAGGCACATTGCAGTTGAAAAGCAGCTGGCAATCTAGTAGGATTCCCATGGAACAATGTTATAGAGAAACCTGCATCATGTGATGCTGTACCAGCCCATGAGGCTTTGCAAACCCTTCCCAAAGCACCCGCAGCCAGTTGCACAGCTACCCACAATGCACTGCTCTCTACAATGCACTGCTCTCTGTGGCCATCCAAGAGTCTAGCCTGGATGTGCTCTGGTGACACCAGGGGCATAGTGTGGACATGCAACAGCTGTTTAATTGAAACACTTTAAAGCCACATTACCCAATAGTGTAGATATAGCTTGAGAGTGAGACAAGACCCAGCTTTGTTGAAACTGAAGAACCACAACTTCCTCCGTAGTTGGCAGGATTTGAACCTGTTCAGGGAGACCCCAATGGATTTCTAGCCCATCACCTTAACCGCTCAGCCACAACTACTTGCTTGAAATGTGTCTCTCACTACACTCCAGTTCTGTTCTCACTGAGTGATCAATTCCAATTGTTCCCTCAGACCAGCTTCCACAACACACACACTGCTGTGCCATTGTGTAAGTGTGTCCCTGGCTGAACTGCAAGAATTCCTGGGCATGGCCCAACATCTAAACAAGTACTTTGCCTCAGTTTTTAATAAGACTAGTGAGGAGTCTAGCGATGATGGAGGGATGATAAATGGGAATGTGGATATGGAAGTGGATATTACCGCAACTGAGGTAGAGGCCGTACGTGAACAGCTCAATGGGACAAAGTCGGAGGGCCCGGACAATCGCCATCCGAGGATATTAAAGGAACTGGCGCGTGAAATTGCGAGCCCGTTAGCGAGAATTTTTAAGCAATCGATAAACTCGGGGGTTGTGCCGTATGACTGGAGGATTGCTAATGTAGTTCCTATTTTTAAGAAAGGGAATAAAAGTGATCCGGGTAATTATAGGCCTGTTAGCTTGACGTCTGTAGCATGTAAGGTCTTGGAAAAAATTTTAAGGGAGAAAGTAGTTAAGGACATAGAGGTCAATGGTAATTGGGACGAATTGCAACACGGATTTACTAAAGGTAGATCGTGTCAAACCAATCTGATCTCCTTCTTTGAGAAGGTGACGGATTACTTAGATAAAGGAAATGCGGTAGATATAATTTACTTCGATTTCAGTAAGGCGTTTGACACGGTTCCGCATGGTGAACTGTTAGTTAAATTGGAAAAGATGGGGATGAATATGAAAGTTGTAAGGTGGATAAGGAACTGGTTAAAGGGGAGACTCCAGCGGGTCGTATTGAAAGGTGAACTGTCAGACTGGAAGGAGGTCACTAGTGGAGTCCCTCAAGGATCGGTTTTGGGACCGATCTTATTTAACATTTTTTATTAATGACCTTGGCACAAAGAGCGGGAATGTGCTAATAAAGTTTGCGGATGACACCAAGCTGGGGAGGTATTGCTAACACGGAGAAGGACAGGGATACTATTCAGGAAGATCTGAATCACCTTGTAAACTGGAGTAATAGAAATAGGATGAAATACAATAGTGAAAAGTGCAAGGTCATGCACTTAGGAATTAATAATAAGAATTTTAGATATACGTTGGGGGCGCATCAGTTGGAAGCGACAGAGGAGGAGAAGGACCTTGGGGTATTGGTTGATAGCAGGATGACTATGAGTCGCCAATGTGATACGGCTGTAAAAAAAGCAAATGCGATTTTGCGATGCATCAGGTGGGGTATTTCCAGCAAGGATAAGGAGGTGTTAGTACCGTTATATAAGGCGTTGGTGAGACCCCATCTGGAATACTGTGTGCAGTTCTGGTGTCCCATGTTCAAGAAGGATGAATTCAAACTGGAACAGGTTCAGAGACGGGCTACTAGGATGATCCGAGGAATGGAAAAATTGCCTTATGAAAGGAGACTCAAAGAGCTTGGCTTGTTTAGCCTGGCCAGAAGAAGGCTGCAGGGGGATATGCTTGCTCTATATAAATATATCAAGGGGGTTAACGTTAGGGAGGGAGAGGAATTATTTCAGTTTAGTACTAATGTAGGCACGAGGACGAATGGGTATAAACTGGATATTAGGAAGTTTAGACTTGAAATTAGACGAAGGTTTCTAACCATTAGGGGAGTGAAGTTCTGGAACAGCCTTCCGAGGGAAGTAGTGGGGGCAAAAGACTTTTCTGGCTTTAAGACAAAGCTTGATAAGTATATGGAGGGGATGTTATGATAGGATCGTTAATTTGGGCAATTGATCTTGGATTACCACCAGATAGGTCTGCTCAATGGTTTGCGGGGAGATGTTGGATGGGATGGGAACTGAGTTACTGCAGAGAATTCCTTCTTGGGTGCTGGCTGGTGAGTCTTGCCCACATGCTCAGGGTTTTGCTGATCGCCATATTTGGGGTCGGGAAGGAATTTTCCTCCAGGGCAGATGGGCAGGGGCCCTGGAGGTTTTTTGCCTTCCCCTGCAGCATGGGGCATGGGTCGCTTGCTGGTGGATTCTCTGCAGCTTGAGGTCTTCAAACCAATTTTGAGGATTTCAATAACTCAGTCCTGGGTTAGGGGTTGTTATAAAATTGGATGGGTGGGGTTCGGTGGCCGGCCTTGTGCAGGAGGTCAGACTAGATGATCATATTGGTCCCTTCTGACCTATGAGTCTATGAGTCTATGAGGAGAGTGTGTTTGTGGTCAATGATGTTCCTGTAGATTGTTGTCCATTTCCTGCCTTGATCATTCAGACAGTTCCTTTACCATCATATCCCCAGCACATCAGGGATTGCAATAGCAGGGGGCAGGTTTTCTCTGGGGCACTGAGCTTTGCCAGGGGGTTGGTGGTTCCTTTCCTTCCTCACCCTGGAGTAAACTCAGCTTTTTATTCCATCCTTGATGTTTCAAGGAATAACAAGAGATGACCAAGGAAAGAGGTGGACAGGGCGGGTCTCAGGTGAGGGGCAGAGAGGTGCAAGTGGTGGGCAGGGCCAGTCTTATGGGTGGGGCAAAGAGGTGTGGGTGGTGGACAGGGCAGGTCAGGGGAGGGGATAGAGAGGTGTGAGTGCTGGGCAGGGTGAGTCTCAGGGGAAGGGCAGAGAGGTGGGGGCAGCAGGCAGACCTTGGGGGCGGGGGTGGAGAGACACAAGGAGGCCTTCTGGGAGGAGAGGAGCAAGCAAAAGGTGGACCAGCAGGCCTCAGCCAAAGAGAAAGAGCAGGAGTGGGAAGTGGCCAAATGGGAGTGAGAGCAGAGCACAGGTGGGGCTTCAGAGGGAGGAGAATGAGTCAAGGGGGTGGAGTGGACAGAACTGCCCAGAGGATTCAGGGGGCCTGAGGCAAAACAATTTTGGGTGCCCCTTCCATAAAAAAAAGTTGCAATACTATAGAATACTATATTCTCATGGGATCCCTGCAGGGCCTGGGGTAAATTGCCCCACTTGCCCCCCCCCGGGTGACCGTGCCCTCAGCCTCTCCTCGTAAGTCCACTGACCCCTAATCATTTTTGTTGCCCTCCCCTAGACTCTCTCCAATTTGTTTCTGTAGTGGGAGGGCAAAAACTGGACACAATGCTCCAGATGTGGCCTCACCAGTGCTGAAGAGAGGGGAATAATCACTTCTCTCGATCTGCTGGAAATGCTCCTACTAATCCAGCCCAATACGACCAGTTACCCATATTGAATGCAGACCCAGCAATATTTGATAAATTGGTTACTGTCCATTCAGGAGGTTCTTTCCTACCTATTCATAAAGAATGAAGATGCTCTAAGCAGAGGGGAGAGAGCTGTCCCGTCCGTGTAGTTAATCCATCTCCCCGAGAGGTGGTAGCTATGTCACTGGGGGAAGCTATGTGGGTGGGTGTGCAAGCTGTGGTGTCTCCATATATCTATAAGTTTAATCAAACCCCATTTTTAAAAGCACTGTGGTCTGGGAAGAGTAAAGGAGATCTCTGAGGCAGGGCCTGTCCTTCAAAATCTTTAAGATCACCGATTTACCTCCACAGCAGCCATGGGGGTGTAACTCAGTAGTAGAGTATTTGACTGAAAATCAAAGGGGTCTTGGTTCAAGTCCCTTTGCCACCTTACAAACTTCTTCTTTCAACAAAAATAATTTCATTTCCATTATGTTGAGGAGTTCCACTGAATAGGGATCCCTGAAATGAATGGAAACACTCAATATTTTCCTGTGCAAATGCATGAAAACCTAGCAAACATGTGACTCCACTGAAATCAGTTCCAATCCTCTAAAGGATTAAAGAATCCTTACTGAGGTTGCAGGAAAAAACCATCCCAATGTGTAGAAAGAATAGTATATATGGCAGGTGACCAGCTTGGCTTAACAGTGAAATCCTTGCAAAAAAGAAGCTTCCAAGAAGTGGAAGATTGGACAAATGACCAGGGAGGAGTATAAAAATATTGCTCAGGCATCCAGGAGTGAAATCAGGAAGGCCAAATCACACTCGGAGTTGCAGCTAGCAAGAGATGTTAAGAGTAACAAGAAGGCTTTCTTCAGGTATGTTAGTAACATGAAGAAAGTCAAGGAAAGTGTGGGCCCCTTACTGAATGAGGGAGGTAACTTAGTGGACAGAGGATGTGGAAAAAGCTAATGTACTCAATGCTTTTTTTGCCTCTGTCTTCACAAACAAGGTCAGCTCCCAGACTGCTGCACTGGGCAGCACAGCATGGGGAGAAGGTGACCAGCCCTCTGTGGAGAAAGAAGTGGTTCGGGACTATTTAGAAAAACTGGAGATGAGCACATGTCCACGGGGCCGGATGCGCTGCATCCGAGGGTGCTAAAGGAGTTGGCGGATGTGATTGCAGAGCCATTGGCCATTATCTTTGAAAACTCATGGTGATCAGGGGTGGTCCCGGATGACTGGAAAAAGGCTACTGTAGTGCCCATCTATAAAAAGGGAAGAAGGAGGATCCAGGGAACTACAGACCAGTCAGTCTCACCTCAGACCCTGGAAAAATCATGGAGCAGGTCCTCAAGGAATCAATTCTGAAGCACTTAGGGGAGAGGAAAGTGATCATGAACAGTCAGCATGGATTCACCAAGGGCAAGTCATGCCTGACTAACCCTAATTACCTTCTATGAGGAGATAACTGGCTCTGTGGATGAGGGGAAAGCAGTGCATGTGCTATTCCTTGACTTTAGCAAAGCTTTTGATATGGTCTCCCATAGTATTCTTGCCAGCAAGTTAAAGAAGTGTGGGCTGGATGAATGGACTGTAAGGTGGATAGAAAGCTGGCTAGATCGTCAGGCTCAATGGGTAGTGATCAACGGCTCCATGTCTAGTTGGCAGCCGGTTTCAAGCGCAGTGCCCCAAGGGTCGGTCCTGGGGCTGATTTTGTTCAATATCTTCATTGATGATCTGGAGGATGGTGTGGATTGCACCCTCAACAAGTTTGCAGATGACCCTAAACTGGGAGGAGTGGTAGATACACTGGAGGGTAGGGATAGGATACAGAGGGACCTAGACAAATTAGAGAACTGGGCCAAAAGAAACCTGATGAGGTTCAACAAGGACAAGTGCTGAGTCCTGCACTTAGGACGGAAGAATCCCATTCACTGTTACAGACTAGGGACCAAATGGCTAGGAAGGAGTTCTGCAGAAAAGGACCTAGGGGTTACACTAGACGAGAAGCTGGCTATGAGTCAACAGTGTGCCCTTGTTGCCAAGAAGGCTAACGGCATTCTGGGCTGTATAAGTAGGGGCATTGCCAGCAGATCGAGGGATGTGATCATTCCTCTCTATTCGGCATTGGTGAAGCCTCATCTGGTGTACTGTGTCCAGTTTGGGGCCCGACACTACAAGAAGGATGTGGAAAAATTGGAAACAGTCCAGCAGAGGGCAACAAAAATGATCAGGGGTCTGAAGCGCATGACTAATGAGGAAAGGCTAAGGGAACTGGGCTTGTTTAGTCTGAAGAAGAGAAGACTGAAGGGGGATTTGATAGCTGCTTTTAAGTACCTGAAAGGGGGTTCCAAAGAGGATGGACCTAGACTGTTCTCATTGGTAGCAGATGAGAGAACAAGGAGTAAGGGTCTCAAGTTGCAGTGGGGGAGGTTTAGGCTGGATATTAGGAAAAAACTTTTTCACTAGGAGGGTGGTGAAGCACTGGAATGGGATGGCTAGGGAGGTGGTGGAATCTCCTTCCTTAGAGGTTTTTAAGGGCAGGCTTGACAAAGCCCTGGCTGGGATGATTTAGTTGGGGATTGGTCCTGCTTTGAGCAGTGGATTGGACTAGATGACTTCCTGAGGTCCCTTCCAACCCTAATATTCTATGATTATATGATTAGATGCTCTAATGGTTTCTTCTGGCCATAAAGTCGACTAATTTCTGAAAAACGGAGCGTAGCATTGGGAGCAGCAGCTGATGTTTTACTGTCTAGCCGGCTTGCTGCCTAGAACGAACACTCCTTGAGTGGGGTGATCCACAGGGAGTAGCTCAAACCTCCAAAGTGCCTGGCTTGGGGTAGGACATTAGCACAGCAAGGGAGGGGTGTGGCAGTGACATCACAAAGGCCTTTTGCAGGACCTCAGACTATTGGTCAAAGGTGGTGGGGAGGTGGTGACCTCACAGAGAGATGCTGACATCAGCCAGGCAGGACAGGGGCGAGGGGCCAGGGAAACCTCAGAGACCCCTGTGGCTTTGCGTCAGCAAGTCTCCTTCTCCAGGTCTCTCCTTGAGGACTGATAAAGTATTCGGGTTCACAGATGTGAGCACCAGGAGGAACCTCTTTCGAGTTTTCTCCTTCCCTTGTAGTGATTTTACTAGAAAACAGCCGTCCCTGTTTAGAAGGTAAGAGCCTCCTGGAGGTTTGAAACCTGTTCAGTCTGATCCATCTGGTGAGAGTTGAATTCTAGACATGGAAAACCCGAGCTTAAGGAGGCAGAATTTTATTGCGCACCTGGGATTTTGTCCCTTAGAATCAGTGCGGACATAAGGGTTTGTCCTTTTTGTTTCAGCTTTTCCTCCATCCATCCTTCCCTCCTTTCTCTTCTTCTCTTGCTTCTTATCTCCTTTTTCCTATTCCCCTCTCAACACCAGGAGGTGTGCTTCTGTGTGTGTGTGTGTGTTGCGGGGGAGTGCTCTGCAGCTCCCACTGTGAGAGATCCACCCAAAAATGTGGGACTGAAATAGTGCTTGGGCAGTGATCCCCAGCAGTCACCTGGGCCATCTTTTGGGCTCTCTGGTAAGAATCCTCAGCCTCCCATCCTCAGTCTCTATCCTGATTGGCTGAGCAGGGGGTTATTGACAGGGAGGAGACTCAGGTCCATGTTGTTCTCTTTTAAGAACAAGGAAATAAGTCAGAACCAGTTCTATGTTTGACATATTTTGTGGCTTCTCTGCATTAATTGTCTCTGAGCAGTTGATGATTCTCTCTAACATTGCAGTTCTCCTCAAATACTTGCTGAATAATTACTGTGCACTGTTGTTGGTCTGGAGCTCATCTGAGAGCACATTATTCAGGTCATTCAATGTCTGAAATTCAAGATTCGATGGTTGGTTTGAAAATCAGGGCTCTTGGGTCCTATTCCCAACTCTGCCACTGCCTGGCTGTGTGACCTAAGACAAGTCCGTTCTCCTTTCTCAGCCTTAGGTTCTCCCTCTTTCAAGTAGGGATAATAATGATCCACTCTTACCTACCTCATGGTGGGTGGAGGATGGGGATCCATTGGAGAGTGTCACTAAGAGTAGTGCATAATATGAGGTGTCCCATCACGTTTACTCAGAGCAGATTATGACATAATAGATTAGCTGAAACAGTCTTTTTTATTTGTATTTTTTTATTTTGGAATTGTTAAGAGCAGCAATGACTTAGCTCAGACTGAAGCATCTTATCTAATTTTCAAGATCTAAGTGTCTCCTCCTTGTGTGTGATGACACAATTTAACACACTGTGACAAACAGGAGATGCTTTTGTTTTGCAACAAAATATTTTTGCAAAGAACTTCCATCTCACTTGTTATGATTCTGAGAAACAAACTGGTTTAGTCTGAATGGGATATTTGGACAGAAACGGTTGGAATGAAATTTTCCCACCATCTCAATTCCTGAGCTCTATCCCTGCCTCTGGGGGGATTTCTTGTCTGTTAGAACAGGAGTCTGACTGGCGGCTTCTCTTTCTGGCTCTGCCACCGCCTTGCTGTGTAGGCCCTTGGGTAGGTCACCTCCCTTCTCTGTACCTCAGGCTCCTCCCATTTGTCCAATGGGAACAGGGACAGTTCTCGAATTCTGGGCAGTTGTGAGCCTGAGTGAGAAAAGGGCTGTTGAAGCCCTCTGTGAAGAAGAAAGGGGAGTTTCACGGTGTTTTTGCACCAAGGAATTCTAAAGTTTGCTAAAGTGTCTAGTCTGTGGAAACAAGAAATGGTCGGGGCCAAACAGTGCAGACACACTGAGGATGACTGGGTGCGGCAGCTGCGGCATGTACATGGTCCTAGAGGGAGCACCTGAAAGGAGTTTCATCTGCATGAAGTGTCGTCTGATAGAGCTGCTGGAGGAAAAGGTAAGGGGACTGGAGATGCAAGTGGAAACTCTGGCTGAGTTTAGAAGGGGATTTGAGCAGATGATGGAACACAGACATGATGAGGCACAGGGGACAAGCTCAGGCGAGCGGACAAAAGCAGGACCTAAGGACTCTGAGGAGGGACTGCTGGGTGAGGAAAGTGGACGGTGGAAGCATGTCACTAGGAGAACCAGACAGAGGATAAGACGGGCCAGCGATGGACAAATAGAACTCAGGAATAGGTTTGTTGAGTTGGGAAATGAAGATGGAACACAGCGGGCTGCTGAAGGAGTAACGGCAAGGAAGAAGAGGCAAGCAGCTAGTCCTGCAGATGGAGGGGAGCAGTCAGTGGAGGCAACATCAAGTACGAGCCCTAGGAGGATTGTGAGGTCAAATACAAATCAGGAGGAATCACGGCCAGCTGCTGTGGGGGATAGACCGGAGAATCGCATTGTCACCAGGAAAAGGCAAGTCTACGTGATTGGAGACTCTCTACTGAGAAGAGTAGACAGGCCTGTAACTAGACCGGATCGGGAGAACAGAAGAGTGTGCTGTCTGCCGGGGGCTAAGATACAGGATGTGGACTTGAGCCTGAATACGATCTTAGCGGGAGCGGGAAAAAATCCGTTGATTATCCTTCATGTGGGAACGAACGATACAGCTAGTTACTCACTGGACTGTATCAAGGAGGACTATTTCAGACTGGGGAAGAGGCTTAAAGACATCGAGGCTCAGGTGATCTTCAGTGGGATTCTGCCGGTTCCTAGAGCAGGGCGACGAAGGAGGGACAAGATTATGGCGATCAACAGATGGCTCAGGGAGTGGTGTTATAAGGAGGGCTTTGGGATGTACGGTCACTGGGACGCATTTACGGATAGACAACTGTTTGCTCAGGATGGACTTCATCTCAGCAAGGAGGGAAATAGGATTCTAGGATGGAGGCTCGCCGACCTCATCAAGAGGGCTTTAAACTAGAAAGTTGGGGGAGATGGTTGGGAAATGTTCGGGAGATCTCCACGCCAGAACATAACCTGGAGAGGGAAGTAAACAAAGTGAGCGGGGATACCCTTGCGGCCCCAAGATTTGATCCAAGGAGGAATAGTGGAGTAGAAACCAGAGTAACGGGTGATGCTGGTGGCAGACAGTTTGTGCACGACGGGGGAAAGAATGTCACTGACGCCAAACGCCGAAAATTAAAAGGTTTGTACACTAATGCGAGGAGCCTAGGTAACAAGATGGAGGAACTGGAGTTACTCGTGCAGGAAGTGAAGCCGGATATTATAGGGATTACCGAAACCTGGTGGAATAGTACTCATGACTGGAGCACGGGTATTGAAGGCTATGTGCTGTTCAGAAAAGACAGGAAGAAAGGCAAAGGTGGGGGAGTAGCCTTGTACATCAATGATGAAATTAAATGTAGCGAAATAAGATGCGATGGAATGGATAAGACGGAGTCCGTCTGGGCAAAAATCACGCTGGGTAAAAAAGCAACTAGAGCTTCCCCTGAGATAGTGCTTGGGGTGTGCTACAGACCGCCGGGATCGGATTGGGATATGGATAGAGACCTCTTTAATGTCTTTAATGAAGTAAACACAAAGGGGAAATGTGTGATTATGGGGGACTTCAACTTCCCGGATATAGACTGGAGGACGAGTACTTGCACAAATAATAGGGGTCAGATTTTTCTGGATGTGATAGCGGATGGATTTCTTCATCAAGTAGTTGAAGCACCTACGAGAGGGGATGCCATTTTAGACTTGGTGTTGGTGAGCAGTGAGGACCTCGTAGAAGAAATGGTGGTAGGGGACTACCTTGGTTCGAGTGATCATGAGCTGATTCAGTTCAAACTAGATGGAAGGATAAACAAATGTAGATCTGCGATTAGGGTTTTCGACTTCTCGAGGGCTAATTTTAAAGAGTTAAGGAAATTAGTTAGGGAAGTGGATTGGACGGAGGAATTAGTGGATTTAAATGTGGAGGAGGCCTGGAATTACTTTAAGTCACAGCTGCGGAGACTGTCGGAAGCCTGCATCCCGAGAAAGGGGAAAAGAACCATGGGCAGGAGTTGCAGGCCAAACTGGATGAGCAAGCAACTCAGAGAGGGGATTAGACAAAAGCAGAAAGCTTACAGGGAGTGGAAGGAAGGCAGGATCAGTAAAGAAAGCTACCTTGCTGAGGTCAGAACATGTAGGGATAAAGTGAGGAAGGCTAAAAGCCGCATTGAACTGGAACTTGCAAAGGGAATCAAAACCAATAGTAAAAGGTTCTACAGCCACATAAATAAGAAGAAAACAAAGAAAGAAGAAGTGGGGCCGCTATACACTGAGGATGGAATGGAGGTTAAGGATAACCTAGGCATGGCCCAACATCTAAACAAGTACTTTGCCTCGGTTTTTAATAAGACTAGTGAGGAACCTTGCGATGATGGAGGGATGATAAACGGGAATGTGGATATGGAAGTGGATATTACTGCAACTGAGGTAGAGGCCGTACTTGAACAGCTCGATGGGTTGAAGTCGGAGGGCCCGGACAATCTCCACCCGAGGATATTAAAGGAACTGGCGCGTGAAATTGCGAGCCCGTTAGCGAGAATTTTTAAGCAATCGATAATCTCGGGTGTTGTGCCGTATGACTGGAGGATTGCTAATGTAGTTCCTATTTTTAAGAAAGGGAAAAAGAGTGATCTGGGTAATTATAGGCCTGTTAGCTTGACGTCTGTAGTATGTAAGGTCTTGGAAAAAATTTTAAGGGAGAAAGTAGTTAAGGACATAGAGGTCAATGGTAATTGGGACGAATAGCAACACGGATTTACTAAAGGTAGATCGTGCCAAACCAATCTGATCTCCTTCTTTGAGAAGGTGACGGATTACTTAGATAAAGGAAATGCGGTAGATATAATTTACCTAGATTTCAGTAAGGCGTTCGACACGGTTCCGCACGGGGAGCTGTTAGTTAAATTGGAAAAGCTGGGAGTGAATATGAAAGTTGTAAGGTGGATAAGGAACTGGTTAAAGGGGAGACTCCAGAGGGTCGTATTGAAAGGTGAACTGTCGGACTGGAAGGAGGTCACCAGTGGAGTCCCTCAAGGATCGGTTTTGGGACCGATCTTATTTAACCTTTTTATTACTGACCTTGGCACAAAGAGCGGGAATGTGCTAATAAAGTTCGCGGATGACACGAAGCTGGGGGGTATTGCTAACACGGAGAAGGACAGGGATACTATTCAAGAAGATCTGAACCACCTTGTAAACTGGAGTAATAGAAATAGGATGAAATACAATAGTGAAAAGTGCAAGGTCATGCATTTAGGAATTAATAATAAGAATTTTGGATATACGTTGGGGGCGCATCAGTTGGAAGCGACGGAGGAAGAGAAGGACCTTGGGGTACTGGTTGATAGCAGGATGACTATGAGTCGCCAATGTGATACGGCTGTTAAAAAAGCAAATGCGATTTTGGGATGCATCAGGCGGGGTATTTCCTGCAAGGATAAGGAGGTGTTAGTACCGTTGTATACGGCGTTGGTGAGACCCCATCTGGAATACTGTGTGCAGTTCTGGTGTCCCATGTTCAAGAAGGATGAATTCAAACTGGAACAGGTTCAGAGACGGGCTACGAGGATGATCCGAGGAATGGAAAAACTGCCTTATGAAAGGAGACTCAAAGAGCTTGGCTTGTTTAGCCTGGCCAAAAGAAGGCTGAGGGGGGATATGCTCGCCCTATATAAATATATCAAGGGGGTTAACGTTAGGGAGGGAGAGGAATTATTTAAGTTTAGTACTAATGTAGCCACGAGGACGAATGGGTATAAACTGGATATTAGGAAGTTTAGACTTGAAATTAGACGAAGGTTTCTGACCATTAGGGGAGTGAAGTTCTGGAATAGCCTTCCGAGGGAAGTAGTAGGGGCAAAAGACTTTCCTGGCTTTAAGACAAAGCTTGATAAGTATATGGAGGGGATGTTATGATAGGATCGTTAATTTGGGCAATTGATCTTGAATTACCACCAGACAGGTCTGCTCAATGGTCTGCGGGGTGATGTTGCATGCGATGGGTACTGAGTTGCTGCGGAGAACTCCTTCTTGGGTGCTGGCTGGTGACTCTTGCCCACATGCTCAGGGTTTAGCTGATCGCCATATTTGGGGTCGGGAAGGAATTTTCCTCCAGGGCGGATTGGCAGGTGCCCTGGAGGTTTTTCGCCTTCCCCTGCAGCGTGGGGCACGGGTCGCTTGCTGGTGGTGTCTCTGCAGCTTGAGGTCTTCAAACCATTTTTGAGGATTTCAATAACTCGGTCCTGGGATAGGGGTTGTACAAAATTGGATGGGTGGGGTTCTGTGGCCTGCCTTGTGCAGGAGGTCAGACTAGATGATCAGATTGGTCCCTTCTGACCTATGAGTCTATGAGTCTATGAGTCAAACTTATTAACCACTGCCTTTTTAAAGCCCATTCAAAGATGTGAGTCCCTATCGTTTAGGTACCTGGGGTTCTTTGCCAGCAGGAGAGAAGAGGTTCCTGCCTCCGTTTTTGTGGCCTTAACAAACCAGGTGTTGTGCCCCAGTTCTTGTCTGAGACCCCTGAAAAAGAACATCTTCCCATCCATGAACAAGACAGGACCTATCTTTCAAAGGGGAACAAAAAGACCTCTGGGACTTACAGACTAGCTAGCCTGACTGCCATAGCTGGAGAGATCCTGCAATACATTCTTAAACACTCAGTTTGTCAGCAGCACCTACAGGATGATTTGGTTCTTATGACTAGTGAGCGTGGAATTGTCAAGAACAAATCATTCCAAACCAATCCTCTTTCCTTCTTTGGCAGGGTTCTGGGCCTGGTAGAGGTGAGTAAACAATAGATGGGATCTAGCTTGGTGTTACTAAGGCTTTTGACACAGTCCCGTAGGACATTCTCAGAAGCAATCGAGGGAAATGTAGTCCAGCTGCAATCAGTGTAATGTGGGTGCAGAGCTGGTTGAAAGCCAAGACTCCAGGAGCCCTTCTCCATGTTTAGCTGCCCAACGGGGAGGGTGAACCTAGTGGGTCTGGCAGGGATCAGTCCGGTGTCAGGTACTATTCTATATTTTCATGAATGATTTGGAAAATGGAGTGGCAGAGCATGCTCCTAAAGTTTACAACTGACACCAAGCACTTTGGAGCACAGGATTGAAATTCAAAACACCCTTAACAAATTGGAGACTTGGTCTTCTTGAGCCAAACTCCATGGTTAGGGCTCTCTCTCTACACTGGGCTGAAGTGAAACCCCAGAGCCAAGCACTCCTCCTGGGCAGTGAGCTCCGACCTTGATTGGTCAGATGCTGCTTAGCACTGTCAGAGCAGCTTTTGCTGGGGGATTCTCCCAGCACTTTCCAATAGCGGGAAAGTATGAAATCCCCATTTGACTGCTGGGGACAGAGCCCGAGAGTGGGGAGCAACTTGCCCAAAGTCCCCAGGAAAAGGAAAACAACCAGCAGAGGAACCAATAGGAAACCCAGCAATGGAACTCAGGAGTCCTGGGGGTGTGCTATGGTGACCAGATGTCCCAATTTTATAGGGACAGTCCGAATTTTGGGGTCTTTTTCTTATCTAGGATCCTATTACCCCCCATGCCGTCCCGATTTTTCACACTTGCTGTCTGGTCACCCTAGGGTGTGCACATGTGTGGGTCCCAGCTGCTCCCTGCCCCCCTCATTGAAGCAGATGTGCAGGGTTACTGCCCTGGGAAGTGCAGGGCACCAGTGGATGTGGGGTTGGCTGGAGGTAGGGTCTGGCTTCAGGCAGGGCAAGGGCTGCGGGGCTGGCTGGCTTCAGGCAGGGGGGTGCATCAGGGGTTGGCTGGAGACAGGGCAGGGAGGATGCGGCTGGTGCAGGCAAAGCAGAAGGTGCAGGGCTGGCTGGAGACAGAGGCTGACTGCCGGCAGGGCAGGGCAGGGCAGGGGGTGCAGGGCTGGCTGCAGGCAGGGCGTGGGGCAGGGCCAGTGCAAGGAAGTTTCATGCCCTAGGCGAAACTTCCACCTTGCACCCTCCCCCCCACCGCACCCCTGCCCTGAGGCGCCCCACCCGTGGCAGCTCCCCCCTCCACCCTGAGGCTCCCCTCTTGTGGCAACTCTCCTGCTCTGCCCTGCGGCACCCCCGTCGCCCGAGCTCACCCCTGCTCTGAGCACGAGCACCCTGAGCACGCCGTGGCCGCTTCACTTCTCCCACCTCCAAGGCTTGCGGCGCCTAAGCCTGCCAGGCAGTCAAGCACCCTCCTCTGAGCCACAGCAGCCCTGACAGTTGACAATAGAGGCACCTTAACCCCTGAGTTCCTTCAATGTGTCCCCCTCGGGGGTCCAGCTCCGATCACCAGATACTCGGGGTATGTCTATACCACCTGCCGAATCGGTGGGCAGCGATCGATCCAGCGGGGGTTGATATATCGCGTCTAGTGTAGATGCAATACATTGAGTGCTCTCCCCTCACCTGCTGTACTCCAGCTCGGTGAGAGGCGCAGGCAGAGTCTACGGGGAGCTGCAGCAGTCAACTCACCGTGACTGTGACATTATAAGTATAATCTAATATCTCATTGAAAGGTGACAGGGCCAGAAAGAGTTAATTAACTCACCTCACCGACTGACCTGACCCGTGGGTGAACCTTAAAAACTGGTTAACAAGATATGTAAATGAACAGAGCTTTGAAATGCAAGTCTGCAGTGTTAGAGGTAGAAGGGGAGGTGTTTGCTCAGGTCTTGTGATGTCAGCAAACAAGTCTTGTCTATTGCTCTAGTTTTAATTCAAAGAGCAAAAAAAGAATATTAACATTAATGATGATACTTGAGTGAAATAGTATTATTGTCTGTGTCTCTTTGAAGGTTGTGGTAATCTGTATCTGAAGTGTTTGATGGATGTACTAATTGCCAGGATGTTTGGAAGAAGAGTTAAGCCTATTGTTTTCTCAGGCTGAAAGGCTGCTGGAAATGTTTAAGAACCTGGGACACGATCCTTCTTCATCTCAGATCTACTTTGGGTTTCAAGAGGGGGAAACCTTAAGCCACAAGGATTGAGATCCCCAGTCATTGACTGGAGCCACCCTGAATATGGACATTGGATTATAACCTATGGACTATTTCTAAAAGGACTTTTGGCAACTACAAGCTCATCTCTACTTTGTATCTGAACCTCAAAAATTGAATTCAAGTCTATATGTCTATTAATCTTTTAACCAACACTCACTCTCTCTCTTTTCTTTTCTAATAAATTTTAGCTTAGTTAATAAGAATTGGCTATAGCATGTATTTTAGGTAAAATCTAAGTTATAATTGAACCTGGTTATGTGGCTGATCCTTTGGGATCGGAAGAATCTTTTCTTTTATATGATGAAGTAAGATTTTCAGGAATCATCATCATATCTAACAGGTGTGTCTGGACGGAGGCCTGAGGCTGGGTACTTTAAGGGAACTGCATGGTTTAAACGTCTAAGTAACCAGTGAGATACTACAGAAGCTGTTTTGTGCTGGCTTGGTAAATCTAAGTATTGAAATAACCAGCAGCGTTTGGGATTTGTCTGCCCTGTTTTGTTTGCAGTTCACTCTGATTGAGTGAGCTGAGCTGGCTCCCACGGGCAGCACCGTCACACCTACAGCCAGGCTGCAGAGGTCCGGGGGATCTTAGGGGCCTTGGGGTGCACAGATACCTATGTCCAGGCCATAGGGGTCCCTGGGGGGCTTAGAGAGTTTGGGGAGGACACAGATACCAATCTCCATGCTCTAGGGGTCCCATGGGGACTTAGAGGGTTCGTGGGGGTCACATATTCCTACATCCAGGCTGTAGGGCTACCAGGGGGGCTTAGGGGGTTAGTGGGGGGCAAAGATACCTACGTCCAGGCTGGAGGCATCCTGGGAGTCTTAGGGGATTTGTGGGGGCCAAAGACACCTATGTCCAGGCTGTAGGGGTACCAGTGGGTTTTAGGGGTTCGAGTGGGCACAGATACGTATGTCCAGGCTGTATCGTTCCCAGGGGGGGTTAGAGATTTCGTGACGGGCACAGATATCTATGTCCAGATTGTAGATGTCCCGGGAGGGGGGGGGTTAGGGGGGTTGTGGGAGTGCAAATACCTATTTCCAGGCTGTAGGGGTTCCTGGGGGCTTAGAGGGTTTCTGAGGGGCACATATACCTACGTGCACACTGGAGTGTCGCAAGGGGCTTATGGAGTCTATATGGGGTACAGATACCAATGTTCTGGCTGTATAGGTCCCTCGGGGGCTTAGGGGGTTTGTGGGAGGCACAGATACCTACGTCCAGGCTGCAGGGATCTCGGAGGGGCTTAGGGTCTGTCACAGAGTGTGGGGGGTCTGATCCTGCACCCCTCTTCCTGGGACTCACAGTGACTCTCAGCCAGCCAGTAAAACAGAAGGTTTATTGGACAACAGGAGCGAAGGATACAGCAGAGCTTGGAGGCACAAGCAGGACCCCACAATCAAGTGCTTCTAGGGGTTCAGGAAACTTAGTTCCCAGTTTGGGAATCCCTGAATTCCAACCACCCAGACCAAAACCGAAACTGAACTAACCGAACTCCCTCCAGCTGGCCATTTCCTGTGTCCAGCTTCCCGGGCAAAGGTGCTGACCCCTCCCCCCGCCTAGCTCAGGTTACAGGCTGAGCACGTGTCCGGTCCTAAAGTCACCCCCTGCTCTCCCATCCCCCACACAGACAGTCCCTACTCCATCACAGTAATGCACAGAGCATTTCCCGCATGGAGCAACAGTGACACCGTGTGGCCAAACTGGGTAATGCACAGAGCATTTCCCGCATGGAGCAACAGTGACACCATGTGGCCACACTGGGTAATGCACAGAGCATTTCCTGCATGGAGCAAGATTGACACCTTGTGACCACACCAGGTAATGGACAGAGCATTTCCTGCATGGAGCAACAGTGACACCATGTGGCCATGAAGGGAAATGCACAGAGCATTTCCTGGATGGAGCAACAGTGATTCCATGTGGCCACGCAGGGTAATGCACAGAGCATTTCTCTCATAGAGGAACAGTGACAACATGTGGCCATGCAGGGTAATGCACAGAGCATCACGCCTATGTAGAGGCTGTAGAGATCCCTGGGGGGCTTAGAGGTCGTGGGGGCACAGATAGCTACGTCCAGGCTGGAGACATTCTGGTGGGCATTAGGGGCTTCATGAGGGGCACAAATATCTACGCCAGGGCTGGAGAGGTCCCTGGATGGCTTAGGGGGTTGTGGTGAGCATAAATACATATGTTCAGGCTGTAGTGGTCCCTGGGGGTTTAAGGAGTTGGTAAGGGTCACAGAAACCTACGTATGGTCTGGAGGGGTCCCTGGGGGTCTTAAGGGTTTGTGGTTGCGCAGATACCTACGTACCGGTTGGAGGGGGCCCTGGGGAGCTTAGGGGGGTTGTGTGGCGTACACATAGCTATAACCAGGCTGGTGGGGGCCCTATGGGTCTTAGAAGGCTGGTGGGGGGCAGAGATACCTATGTAGGGACTGGAGAAGTCCTGGGGAGGGCTTTGGGGGTTCCTGGAAGTCACAAATATCTACGTCCAGGCTGGAGGAGTTCTGGGGGTATTAGGGAGTTGTGCGGCGGCACAGATACCTATATCGAGGCTGTAGGGGTCCTGGGGTTGCTTTGGGGCATTTTGGGGTACAGATACCTACTTCCATGCTGTAGGGGTCGCTGGGAGGATCAGTGGGTTCGTGAGGGTGCACAGATATCTACGTCCGGTCTATAGGGATCCTGGGGGGGGGGCTTAGGGGTTTGTAAGGGGCACAGATACATTCATCCAGGCAAGAGGGGTCCTAGGGACCTTAGGGGGTTCATGCTGGGCACAGATACCTGCGTCTAGGCTGGAGGGGTTTTGGGGGTCTTAGGAGGGTTGTGTGGGCACAGATACCTATGTCGATGCTGGAGGGGTCCTGTCATGCCTTAGCGGATTCGTGGGGTCAGAGATACCTACATCTAGGCTGGAGGGGTTCCGGGGGGATTAGGTGTGTTTGGGGGGGGAACAGATACCTACATCCTGATGGTAGGTGGCCCTGGGTAGCTTAGGCGGTTTTTGTCGGTCACAGATACAAACATCCATGCTGTAGGGGTCCCGAGGGACTTTGTGGGGCTCTAGGGGTCACAGATACCTACCTACAGTCTGGAAGGTTCCTGTGGGTATTAGGGGGTGTGTGGGGCATACAGATGCCTACATCTGGGCTTGTGGGTTCCCTAGGGGGCTTAGAGGTTTGTGGAGAGCACAGATACCATTATCCAGGCTAGATGGGTCTTGGTGGGATTAGGGGGTTGTGGGGGGCACAGATACCTATGTAAGCAGAAGCAGGATGAACTCTACCCTCACATCTGGTGGTGAATTATGGCAAGTGTGGAAAAGGATTTCAGGGTCTGATCATGTTTGCATAGACACACCCACCGTGCGTGACATGGCCACGGCAGCCTGGGATGGTTACTTTGGCAGCTATGGTATCCCCAGTTTATTTGTTGTTGGGGTGTGAGATGTGGAGTGTTGTCACCCTGATTGTGTGGATGAGGAACTGTGAAACAGCTTTGAGACAGGGATTCTCACCATCAATTGAGTGGCACTCGCTAGACAAGGGAGTGGGCTCCTTGAATGAGCCAGAAACACCAATTACATCATCTTCTCTTTTAACAGTTGAATAGTAGAGCTGGTTGGTGAATTTCTTAATAACTGAAGATCCAGGTTCCTGAGCTGAAGTCATTAAAGTGCTGTGTTAAATAGTGGGGGAGTTTGAGACTATATTGCAGAGCAGCTGATGGAGAAGAGCAGTTTGTGGAACATTTGGAATGGCTTACGGAGTGAAGTAAGCTAAGCAGTTTTTGGAGACAGCTGGAGCAGATCACAGGTTGGCTGGTGGAACAAAGCAGCTGGTGGACTGAGCTGAGCAGTTTGTGGGAAAGGTAGAAGCAGAATCCCACGGAGAGGCAGGGCAGACAGCAGTGGACCATGTAAGGTGCCCCTTTCTACCCAGGCTGGCAGGGGGGAAAACCCGGCAGATAGACTCTTGAACTCTGGGGTTGTGGGAGTGTGGGTGATTATGGGGTTGCTGGAGTCTTGAAATATTTGAGGTATTGTACTTTGGAGTCTTGGGGTGATTTGGGGATTGCTAGATTCTGCAGCCCAGGGAAAAGGACACGGCCTAGTTGAGGTGTTTTCCAAATTTAATGCTATGTTGTTTATCTCACGTTATTAAACATTTTCTGCTATACCCAGATTCTATGATTGCGAGAGGGGAAGTATTGCCTCTTTGAGGCACCTAGGGGTGTGTATGTAAAATTTTCCCATGTCACTGGGTGAGGGCTCGATCTGGTTTGCATTACGTAATAGGGAAGGGACCCCTATGTATTGAACCCAGTCCTTGCTGCTGTCAGTTCAGCCTGGCAGACGGGTTCCACCTATGTCCAGGCTGAAGGGGTTCCTGGGGGGCACAGAGATCTAGGTCCAGGCTGTAGGGGTCCCTGGGGGGCTCAGGGGTTTGGTGGGGTGCACAGATACCTACGTCCCAGCTGCAGGTGTCCCAGAGGGGCTTAGGGGGTGTCATGGAGTGTAGTGGAATCTGGCCCTGCACCCCTCTTCCAGGAACACACAGTGACTCAGCCAGCCAGGAAAACAGAGGGTTGTTTTGGCCAACAGGAACGAAGGATACAGCAGGGCTTTGGGGCACAACCAGGACCCGTCAGTCGAGTCCTTCTGGGGGTTCAGGAAGCTTAGTTCCCAGTTTGGGATTCTCTGAATTCCAACTACCCAGCTCCAAACCAAAACTGAACTAACTCCCTGCAGCCGACCCCTTCCTGTGTCCAGCTTCCTGGGCAAAGGTGCTCACTCTCTCAGCCTTGCCTAGCTCGAGTTACAGGCTTAGGTCCTGTCCCTCACCTAAAGTCACCCCCTGCTCTCCCATCCCCCAGACAGACAGTCCCCAATCCATCACAGTAATGCCCAGAGCATTTCCCCCATGGAGCAACAGTGACACCATGTGGCCACGCAGGGTAATGCACAGAGCATTTCCCCGCATGGAGCAACAGTGACACCGTGTGGCCATACAGGGTAATGCACAGAGCATTTCCTGCATGGAGCAACAGTGACACCATGTGGCCACACAGGGTAATGCACAGAACATCGCACCTACGTGGAGGCTGTAGAGATCCCTCGAGGGCTTACGGGGATTCGTAGGGTCACAGATACCTACATCCAGTATGGACGGGACCCTGGGAGAGTTAGGGGGGTTGTGAGGGGCATAGGTACTTGCGTCCAGGCTGTAGAGGTCCTGGTGGGGATTAAAGGCTTCCTGGAGGACAGCAATATCTACGTCCAGGCTGAAGGGGTCCCTGGACGCTTAGGGGGTTGTGATGAGCACAGTGATCCCTGGGGGTATAGGGACTTGGTGAGGGACACAGATACCTATGTATGTCCTGGAGGGGTCCCTGGGGGGGGGCTTAGTGGTATTGTAGGAGACTCAGATACCTACGTCCAGGCTATAGGCATTCTGGGGGGGCTTAGGGCTTTGGGGGGCACAGATACCTACATCCAGGCTGGAGGGGTCCCGGGGGGCTTAGGTGGTTTGTGGGGAGGGGCACAGATATGTACATCCAGGCTGGAGAGGTTCCAGAGAGGATTAGGGGTTTTTGCGGATGGCAGAGATACCTATCTCCATACTCTAGGGGTCCCGGGGGGCTTAGGGTTTTTTGGGAGGCACAGATATCTATGTCCAGGTTGGAGTGGTTCCTGGGGGGTTTAGGGAGTTCCTGGGGGGCACAGATACCTAGGTCCATGCTGTAGGGGTCCCTGGGTGGATTAGGGGTTTTCTGGGTGGCAGAGATACCTACGTCTAGGCTGTAGGGGTCCCTGGGAGGCTTAGGGGGTTTGTGGGAGGCAGAGATACCTACTTCCAGGCAATAGGGCTTCCAGGGGGAATTAGTGTGTTGGGGGGGCACAGATACCTAGGTTCAGGCTGGAGGGTTCCCGGGGGGGGGGCTTAGGCCGTTTGTGTTGGGCACAGATATCTGCATCCAGGCTGGAGGGGTCCCTGGGGGGGCTAAAGCGGTTTCTGGTGGGCACAGATAACTACCTCCAGGCTGGAGGGGTTTCTCGGCACTTAGGGGTTGTGGGGGGCACAGATACTTCCATCTAGGCTGGAGGGTCCGTGGGGGGCTTAGCGGGTTCATGTGGGGCACAGATACCTAAGTCCAGGCTGGATGGGTCCAGGGGGGGCTTATGGGGTTCAGGGGGCACAGATGCTTATCTCTAGGCTATAGGGGTCCCTGGTGGGCTTAGAGGGTTTTGCGGGGCCCCAGATACCTAAGTCCATGCTGTAGGCGTCCCTACAGGTGCTTATGGGTTCGTGGGGTGCACAGATACTTATGTCCAGTCTGGAGGGGACGGGGGGGTTGGGGTTTCATGAGGAGCACAGATACGAACCTCCAGGCTGTAGGAGTCCCAGGGAGGCTGTGGGGGTACAGATACCTACATCTAGGCTGGAGGGGTCCTGGGGGGTATAGAGGGTTTGTGGGGGGCACAGATACCTAGGTACAGGCTGTCGGTGTCCCGAGGAGATTAGGCGGTTCACTGGGGGCTCAGATACATCCAGGCTGGATGTGTCCCGAGGAGCTTAGGGGGTTTGTGGGGTGCTCAGACACCTGTGTCTAGGCTGTAGGGATCCCTGGGAGGTTAGAGGTTCGTGGGGGTCACAGATAGGGACTTCCAGGCTGAAGAGGTCGCTGGGACGTTTAAGGGGTTTGTGGGAGTACAGATACCTACGTCCAGGCTAAAGGGGTAATGGGGGTGCTTAGGGAATCGGGGCAGACACAGATAGCTACGTTCAGGGTCTAGGGGTCCCCAGGGGATTCGGGGTTGAGGGGGGAACAGATACCTACATCATAGCTGGAGGGGTCCTGGGTGGTTTAGGAGGTTCGTTGGAGTCACAGATACCTAAGTCCAGGCTGTAGGGGTTCCTCGGGCATTCGGGGATTTCTGAGGGTCACAGATACCTACGTTCAGACTGGAAGGGTTCCAGAGGGCTTAGGAGATTTATAGGGGGACAGATACCAACATCCTGGCTGTAGGGGTTCCCGTGGGGATTGGGTGGTTTATGGGGGGCACAGATTACTCATAGACTCATAGACTCTAGGACTGGAAGGGACCTCGAGAGGTCATCGAGTCCAGTCCCCTGCCCACATGGCAGGACCAAATACTGTCTAGACCATCCCTAATAGACATTTATCTAACCTACTCTTAAATATCTCCAGAGATGGAGATTCCACAACTTCCCTAGGTAATCTATTCCAGTGTTTATCTACCCTGACAGTTAATCACTGTTGCTCCATGCAGGAAATGCTCTGTGCATTACCCTGCGTGGCCACATGGTGTCACTGTTGTTCCATGCGGGAAATGCTCTGGGCGTTACTGTGATGGAGTAGGGAATGTCTGTGTGGGGGATGGGAGAGCAGCGGGTGACTTTAGGTGAGGGACAGGACCTAAGCCTGTAACTTAAGCTAGGCAGCGGGGAGGGGGTCAGTACCTTTGCCCAGGAAGCTGAATAAAGGAAGGGGCTGGCTGGAGGGAGTTAGTTCAGTTTTGGTTTGGAGCTGGGTTGTTGGAATTCAGGGAATCCCAAACTGGGAACTAAGCTTCCTGAACCCCCAGAAGGACTCGATTGAGGGGTCCTGGTTGTGCCCAAAAGCTCTGCTGTATCCTTCATTCCTGTTGGCCAAAAAAACCTTCTGTTTTACTGGCTGGCTGAGTCACTGTGTGTCCCAGGAAGAGGGGTGCAGGGCCAGATTCCACCACACTACGTGACACCCCCTAAGCCCCTCTGGGACCCCTGCAGCCTGGATGTAGGTATCTGTGCCCCCCACCAAACTCCTGAGCCCCCCCCGACCCCCTACAGCCTGGACCTAGATATCTGTGCCCCCCACGAACTCCCTAAGCCCCCCAGGGACCCCTTGAGCCTGGACGTAGGTGGAACCCTTCTGCCAGGCTGAACTGATAGCAGCAAGGACTGGGTTCAATACATAGAGGTCCCTTGCCTACAATGTAATGCAAACCAGCTCGAGCCCCCACCCAGTGACATGGGAAAATTTTACATACGCAGCACTAGGTGCCTCAAAGAGGCGATACTTCCCCTCTCGCAAGCATAGAGTCTGGGTGTAGCAGAAAATGTTTAATAACCTGAGATAAACAACATAGCATTAAATTGGGAAAACACCTCAACTAGGCCGTGTCCTTTTCCCTGGGATCATGAGTCCAGCAATCCCCAAATCACCCCAAGGCTCCAAAGTCCAATATCTCCAATGTTTCAAGAGTCCAGCAACCCCAAAATCACCCACAGTCCCGTAGCCCCAGAGTTCAAGAGTCTATCTGCAGGGTTTTTCCCCCTGCCAGCCTGAGTAGAAAGGGGCACCTTATGTGGTCCACTGCTGACTGCTCTGCCTCTCCATGGGATTCTGCTTTTGCCTTCCCCACAAACTGCTCAGCTCGGTCCACCAGCTGCTCTGCCAGCTGATCTGTGTTCTGCTCCAACTCTCCCCCAAAACTGTTAGACTCCCCTCAATCCGTGGGCCACTCCCACAAACTGCTCCTGTCTGCTAATTACTGTGTTCTGCAATACAGTTTCAGAGTCCCCCACAAGCTAACACATCTTTTCAGTGATTTCAGCTCAAGAACCTAGAAATTCAGCTCTTAAGAGAATAAAAAATCAACACTGCTATTCAACTGTTAAAAGAAAAAAAGGGCAATTGGTGACTCTAGTTCACCCAAGGAGCCCACTCCCTTGTCTAGCGAGTGCCACTCAATTGGTGGTGAGAATCACTGTCTCAAAGCAGTTTCACAGTTCCTCATCCACACAATCAGGGTGACAATACTCCACATCTCATGCCTCAACAACAAATAAACGGGATACCACAGCTGCCAAAGCAGCCATCCCAGGCTGTCGTGGCCATGTCAGGCGGGGTGAGTGTGCCTATGCAAACACGATCAGCCCCTGAAATTCTTTTCCACACTCGCCATAATTCACCACCAGATGTCAGGGTAGAGTTCATCCTGCTTCTGCTTACATAGGTATCTGTGCCCCCCACAACCTCCTAATCCCACCGGGACCCATCTATCCTGGATAAAGGTATCTGTACTCCCCACAAACTTCTAAGTCCCCCAGGGAACCCACAAGCCCAGATGTAGGCATTGTATGCCCCACAAACCCCCTAATACCCACAGGACCCCTCCAGCCTGTAGGTAGGTATCTGTGACCCCCAGAGCCACACAAAGACCCTCGGGACCCCTACAGCATGGATGTTTGTATCTGTGATCCCCACAAACCGCCTAAGCTACCCAGGGCCCCCTACAATTGGGACATAGGTATCTGTTCCCCCCCAAAACACCTAATCCCCCCCAGAACCCCTCCAACCTAGACGTAGGTATCTGTGCCCCCACAACCCTTCTAAGACCCCCAAAACCCCTCCAGCCTAGACGCAGGTATCTGTGCCCCCCATAACCCTCCTAGGCCATGATGGGACCTCTCCAGCCTCAACATATTTAACTGTGCCCTCACAACCAGCCTAAGCCCCGCGGAATGCCTCTAGCCTAGACGCAGGTATCTGTGCCCAACACAAACCGCCTAAGACCCCCAGGACCCCTCTTGCCTGGATGAAGGTATCTGTGCCCCCCACAAACCCCTAAGCCCCCCCTGGATCCTTATACCCTGGACATAGGTATCTGTGCACCCTCACGAAACCACTGATCCTCCCAGCGACCCCTACAGCATGGACGTAGGTATCTGTACCCCAAAATGCCCAAAAGTAACCCCGGGACCCCTACAGCCTCGATATAGGTATCTGTGCCCCCCACACACACATCTCCCTAATACCCCCAGAACCCCTCCAGCCTGGTTGTGGATATTTGTGACCTCCAGGAACCCCCTAAGCCTCCCCAGGACTTCTCCAGCCTGGACATAGGTATCTCTGCCCCCAACAAGCCCCCTAAGACAAATAGGGGCCCCACCAGCCTGTTTGTAGGTGTGTGTATGAGGCACAAACACCCTAAGCTCCCCAGGGCCAGCTCCAACTGGGACGTAGGTATCTGCACAATCACAACCCCTTAAGTCCCCCAGGGACCCCTCCAGACCATACGTAGGTTCTTGTCTCCTCACCAACTCCCTAAACCCCCAGGGACCACTACAGCCTGGACTTATGTATTTGTGCTCACCACAACCCCCTAAGTCATCCAGGGACCTCTCCAGCCCGGAAGTAGATATTTGTGTCCCCCATGAAGCCCCTAATACCCACCGGAATGCCTCCAGCCTAGACGTAGCTATCGGTGCCCCCCATGACCCCTAAGCCCCCTAGGGATCTCTAAAGCATCTACGTAGGTGTGATGCTCTGTGTACTACCCTGCGACTCCACATGGTGTCACTGTTGCTCCATGCAGGAAGTGATCTGTGCATTACCCTGCATGGCCACACGGTGTCACTGTTGCTCCATGCAGGAAATGCTCTGTGCATTTCCCTATATGGCCACATGGTGTCACTGTTGCTCTGTGAGGGAAATGCTCTGTGCTTTACTGTGATGGAGTAGGGACTGTCTGTGTGGGGGATGGGAGAGCAGGGGGTGACTTTAGGACCGGACACGTGCTCAGCCTGTAACCTGAGCTAGGAAGGAGGGAGGGGGTCAGCACCTTTGCCCAGGAAGCTGGACAAAAGAAGGGGCTGGCTGGAGAGAGTTGGGTTAGTTCAGTTTCGGTTTTGGTCTGGGTGGTTGGAATTCAGGGAATCCCAAACTGGGGACTAAGTTTCCTGAAGCCCCAGAAGGACTCGAATGCGGGATCCTGCTTGTGCCTTCAAGTTCTGCTGTATCTTTCGCTCCTGTTGTCCAATAAACTTTCTGTTTTACTGGCTGGCTGAGAGTCACTTTGAGTCCCAGGAAGAGGGGTGCAGGACTGGACTCTCCCACACTCCGTGACAGACCCTAAGCCCCTCCAGGACCCCTGCAGCCTGGATGTAGGTATCTGTGCCCCCCACCAAATACCTAAGACCGCCGGAGACCCCTCCAGCCTGAACTTAGGTATCGGTGCCCCCCACAAGCCCCCTAAGTCCCCCAGGTACCTATACAGCCAGGACATTTGTATCTGTGCCCTATAGGGACTCCATAAGCCCCCCGGGACACTCCAGTGTGCACGTAGGTATATGTGCCCCCCAGAAACCCCCTCACCCCCCGGGACAGCTACAATCTGGACGTAGATATCTGTGCCCCTCATGAAACCTCTAACCCCCCCCCCCGGGACTGATACAGCCTGGACATACGTATCTGTGCCCACCCAAACCCCTAAGACCCCCTGGTATCCGTAAAGCCTGGACATAGGTATCTTGGGCCACTAAAAATCCCCTAAGACTCCCAGGATGCCTCCAGCCTCGACGTAGGTATCTATGCCCCCCACTAACCCTCTAAGCCCCCCTGGTACCACTAAAGCCTGGATGTACGAATATGTGCCCCCCACGAATCCCTTAAGCCCCCCTGGGACCCCTAGAACCTGGAGATTGGTATCTGTGCCCTCCCCCAAAACTCTCTAAACCCCCCAGGGACCTCTACAGCCTGGACGTAGGTATCTGTGCACCCCAAGGCCCCTAAGATCCCACGGACCTCTACAGCCTGGATGTAGGTGTGATGGTGCTGCCCGTGGGAGCCAGCTGAGGTCACTCAATCAGGGTGAACCGCAAACAAAACAGGACAGACAAATTCCAAACTCTGCTGGTTATTCCGATACTTAGATTTACCAAGCCAACACAAAACAGCTTCTGTAGTACCTCACTGGTTACTTAGAAGTTTAAACCACGCAGTTCCCTTAAAGTACCCAGCCTCAGGCCTCCGTCCAGACACACCTGTCAGATATGATGATGATTCCTGAAAATCTTACTTCATCATCTTAAAGAAAAGATTCTTCTGATCCCAAAGGATCAGCTACATACCCAGGTTCAATTATAACTTATATCTTCCTAAAATACATGCTATAGGCAATTCTTTTTAACTAAGCTAAAATGTATTAGAAAAGAAAAGAGAGAGAGTGTTGGTTAAAAGATCAATAGACATATAGACTTGAATTCAATTCTTGAGGTTCAGATACAAAGTAGAGGTGAGTTTGTAGTTGCCAAAAGTCTTTTTAGAAATAGTCCATACGTTATAGTCCAATTTCCATATTCAGGGTGGCTCCAGTCAATGATTGGGGATCTCAATCCTTGTGGCTTAAGGTTTCCCCCTCTTGAAACCCAAAGCAGATCTGAGATGAAGAAGGATCGTGTCCCAGGGTTCTTATACATTTCCAGCAGCCTTTCGGTCTCAGAAGACAATAGGCTTAAGTCTCCTTCCAAGCATCCTGGCAATTAGTACAGTGTAATTTATTCATTAAACAGTTCAGATACAGGTTACCACAACCTTCAAAGAGACACATAGACAATAATACTATTTCACTCAAGTATCATCATTAATGTTAATATTCCCTTTTTGCTCTTTGAATTAAAACTGTAGCAATAGACAAGACTTGTTTGCCTACATCACAAGACCTGAGCAAACATCTCCCCTCCTACCTCTAACAATGCAGACTTGCATTTCAAAGCTCTGTTCATTCACATATCTTGCTAACCAGTTCTTAAGGTTCACCCATGGGTCAGATCAGTCGGTGAGGTGAGTTAATTAACTCTTTCTGGCCCTGTCACCTTTCAATGAGATATAATATTATACTTATAATGTCACAGTCGCGGTGAGTCGACTGCTGCAGCTCCCTGTAGACTCTGCCTGTGTCTCTTACCGAGCTGGAGTACAGCAGTCGAGGGGAGAGCACTCGATGTGTTGCATCTACACTAGATACGATATATCGACCCCCGCTGGATCGATCGCTGCCCACCGATTCGGCAGGTGGTATAGACATACCCCGAGTATCTGGTGATCGGAGCTGGACCCCGGAAGGGGACACATTGAAGGAACTCAGGAGCTAAGGTGCCTCTATTGTCAACTGTCAGGGCTGCTGTGGCTCAGAGGAGGGTGCTTGACTGCCTGGCAGGCTTAGGCGCCACAAGCCTGGGAGGCAGGAGAAGTGAAGCGGCCATGGTGTGCTCAGGGTGCTCGTGCTTGGAACAGGGGTGAGCTGGGGCGAGGGGGGGTGCCGCAGGGCAGAGCGGGGGAGTTGCCACAAGAGGGGAGCCTCAGGGTGGAGGGGAGGAGCTGCCATGGGTGAGGCACCTCAGGGTGGGGGCGCAGGGGGGGGAGGGTGCAAGGTGGAAGTTTCGCCTAGGGAGTGAAACATCCTTGCACCAGCCCTGCCCCATGCCCTGCCTGCAGCCAGCCCTGCACCCCCTGCCCTGCCCTGCCGGCAGCCATCCTCTGTCTCCAGACAGCCCTGCACCTTCTGCCCTGCCCACACCAGCCGCATCCTCCCTGCCCTACTTGCAGCCAGCCCTGCAGCAAAGCCCCTGACAAACCCCCAGTCCTGTCTCCAGCCATCTCCTGCCACCCCCCCGTGGCCCTGCCCAAAGCCAACCAGCCCCCACACACACCCAGCCTGCACCAGCCCTGCACGCCCTATCTGCAGCCAGCCCTGCATCCCCTGCCCTGTCTCCAGCCAACCCAATGCACCCCCCTGCCTGAAGCCAGCCAGCCCCGCACCCCTTACCCTGCCTGCAGCCAGACCCTACCTCCAGCCAGCCCCATGTCCACCGGTGCCCTGCAGTACCCAGGGCAGTAACCCTGCACTTCTGCTTCAATGAGGGGGGCAGGGAGAAGCTGGGACCCACACATGTGCACACCCTAGGGTGACCAGACAGCAAGTGTGAAAAATCGGGACAGGGGGTGGGAGGTAATAGGATTCTAGATAAGAAAAAGACCCCAAAATTCGGACTGTCCCTATAAAATAAGGACATCTGGTCACCCTAGCACACCCCCAGGACTCCTGAGTTCCATTGCTGGGTTTCCTATTGGTTCCACTGCTGGTTCTTTTCCTTTTCCTGGGGGACTTTGGGCAAGTTGCTCCCCCCTCTAGGGCTCTGTCCCCAGCAGTGAAATGGGGATTTCATGCTTTCCCGCTATTGGAAAGTGCTGGGAGAATCTCCCAGCAAAAGTTACTCTGACAGTGCTAAGCAGCATCTGACCATTCAAGGTCGGAGCGCACTGCCCAGGAGGAGTGTTTGGCTCTGGGGTTTCACTTCAGCCCAGTGTAGAGAGAGGGGCCCAACCATAGAGTTTGGCTCAAGAAGACCAAGTCTCCAATTTGTTAAGGACGTTTTGAATTTCAATCCTGTGCTCCAAAGTGATTGGTGTCAGTTGCAAATTTTAGAAGCATGGTCTGCACTGCATTTTCCAAATCATTCATGAAAATATTGAATAGTACCGGACTCCGGACTGATCCCTGCCAGACCCACTAGGTACACCCTCTCCATTGGACAGCCAAATATGGAGAAGGGCTCCTGGAGTCTGGGCTTTCAACCAGCTCTGCACCCACATTACACTGATTGCAGCTGGACTGCATTTCCCTCGTTTGCTTGTGAGAATGTCCTACAGGACAGTGTCAAAAGCCTTAGTATCTGCAAGCTAGATCCCATCTACTGTTTACCCACCTACACCAGGCCCGGAACCCTGCCGAAGAAGGAATGAGGATTGGTTTGGAATGATTTGTTCTTGACAATTCCACGCTCACTCGTCCTAAGAACCAAATTATCCTGTAGGTGCTGCTGACAAACTGAGTGTTTAAGAATGTATTCCAGTATCTCTCCAGCTATGGCAATCAGGTTAGCTAGTCTGTAAGTCCCAGGGGTCTCTTTGTTCCCCTTTGAAAGATAGGTCCTGTCTTGTTCATGGATGGGAAGATGTTCTTTTTCAGGGATCTCAGACGAGAACTGGGGCACAACACCTGGTTTGTTAAGGCCACAAAAACGGAGGCAGGAACCTCTTCTCTCCTGCTGGCAAAGAACCCCAGGTACCTAAAAGATAGAGATTCACATCCTTGAAAGGGCTTTAAAAAGGCAGTGGTTAAAGAGTTTGGCCCCGACCATTTCTTGTTTCCACAGACTAGACACTTTAGCAAACTTTAGAATTCCTTGGTGCAAAAACACCGTGAAACTCCCCTTTCTTCTTCACAGAGGGCTTCAACACCCCTTTTCTCACTCAGGCTCACAACTGCCCAGAATTCGAGAACTGTCCCTGTTCCCATTGGACAAATGGGAGGAGCCGGAGGTACAGAGAAGGGAGGTGACCTACCCAAGGGCCTACACAGCAAGGCGGTGGCAGAGCCAGAAAGAGAAGCCGCCAGTCAGACTCCTGTTCTAACAGACAAGAAATCCCCCCAGAGGCAGGGATAGAGCTCAGGAATTGAGATGGTGGGAAAATTTCATTCCAACCGTTTCTGTCCAAATATCCCATTCAGACTAAACCAGTTTGTTTCTCAGAATCATAACAAGTGAGATGGAAGTTCTTTGCAAAAAGATTTTGTTGCAAAACAAAAGCATCTCCTGTTTGTCACAGTGTGTTAAATTGTGTCATCACACACAAGGAGGAGACACTTAGATCTTGAAAATTAGATAAGATGCTTCAGTCTGAGCTAAGTCATTGCTGCTCTTAACAATTCCAAAATAAAAAAATACAAATAAAAAAGACTGTTTCAGCTAATCTATTATGTCATAATCTGCTCTGAGTAAACGTGATGGGACACCTCATATTATGCACTACTCTTAGTGACACTCTCCAATGGATCCCCATCCTCCACCCACCATGAGGTAGGTAAGAGTGGATCATTATTATCCCTACTTGAAAGAGGGAGAACCTAAGGCTGAGAAAGGAGAATGGACTTGTCTTAGGTCACACAGCCAGGCAGTGGCAGAGTTGGGAATAGGACCCAAGAGCCCTGATTTTCAAACCAACCATCGAATCCTGAATTTCAGACATTGAATGACCTGAATAATGTGCTCTCAGATGAGCTCGAGACCAACAACAGTGCACAGTAATTATTCAGCAAGTATTTGAGGAGAACTGCAATGTTAGAGAGAATCATCAACTGCTCAGAGACAATTAATGCAGAGAAGCAACAAAATATGTCAAACATAGAACTGGTTCTGACTTATTTCCTTGTTCTTAAAAGAGAACAACATGGACCTGAGTCTCCTCCCTGTCAATAACCCCCTGCTCAGCCAATCAGGATAGAGACTGAGGATGGGAGGCTGAGGATTCTTACCAGAGAGCCCAAAAGATGGCCCAGGTGACTGCTGGGGATCACTGCCCAAGCACTATTTCAGTCCCACATTTTTAGGTGGATCTCTCACAGTGGGAGCTGCAGAGCACTCCCCCGCAACACACACACACACACACAGAAGCACACCTCCTGGTGTTGAGAGGGGAATAGGAAAAAGGAGATAAGAAGCAAGAGAAGAAGAGAAAGGAGGGAAGGATGGATGGAGGAAAAGCTGAAACAAAAAGGACAAACCCTTATGTCCGCACTGATTCTAAGGGACAAAATCCCAGGTGCGCAATAAAATTCTGCCTCCTTAAGCTCGTGTTTTCCATGTCTAGAATTCAACTCTCACCAGATGGATCAGACTGAACAGGTTTCAAACCTCCAGGAGGCTCTTACCTTCTAAACAGGGACAGCTGTTTTCTAGTAAAATCACTACAAGGGAAGGAGAAAACTCGAAAGAGGTTCCTCCTGGTGCTCACATCTGTGAACCCGAATACTTTATCAGTCCTCAAGGAGAGACCTGGAGAAGGAGACTTGCTGACGCAAAGCCACAGGGGTCTCTGAGGTTTCCCTGGCCCCTCGCCCCTGTCCTGCCTGGCTGATGTCAGCATCTCTCTGTGAGGTCACCACCTCCCCACCACCTTTGACCAATAGTCTGAGGTCCTGCAAAAGGCCTTTGTGATGTCACTGCCACACCCCTCCCTTGCTGTGCTAATGTCCTACCC
Organism: Gopherus flavomarginatus; assembly: GCF_025201925.1. Lineage (NCBI taxonomy): Eukaryota > Metazoa > Chordata > Testudines > Testudinidae > Gopherus > Gopherus flavomarginatus. The sequence continues at coordinate 138,846,409 of NC_066619.1, read as the reverse complement.
CAGGCCAGGCACTTTGGAGGTTTGAGCTACTCCCTGTGGATCACCCCACTCAAGGAGTGTTCGTTCTAGGCAGCAAGCCGGCTAGACAGTAAAACATCAGATGCTGCTCCCAATGCTACGCTCCGTTTTTCAGAAATTAGTCGACTTTATGGCCAGAAGAAACCATTAGAGCGTCGAATCATATAATCATAGAATATTAGGGTTGGAAGGGACCTCAGGAAGTCATCTAGTCCAATCCACTGCTCAAAGCAGGACCAATCCCCAACTTAATCATCCCAGCCAGGGCTTTGTCAAGCCTGCCCTTAAAAACCTCTAAGGAAGGAGATTCCACCACCTCCCTAGCCATCCCATTCCAGTGCTTCACCACCCTCCTAGTGAAAAAGTTTTTTCCTAATATCCAGCCTAAACCTCCCCCACTGCAACTTGAGACCCTTACTCCTTGTTCTCTCATCTGCTACCAATGAGAACAGTCTAGGTCCATCCTCTTTGGAACCCCCTTTCAGGTACTTAAAAGCAGCTATCAAATCCCCCTTCAGTCTTCTCTTCTTCAGACTAAACAAGCCCAGTTCCCTTAGCCTTTCCTCATTAGTCATGCACTTCAGACCCCTGATCATTTTTGTTGCCCTCTGCTGGACTGTTTCCAATTTTTCCACATCCTTCTTGTAGTGTCGGGCCCCAAACTGGACACAGTACACCAGATGAGGCTTCACCAATGCCGAATAGAGAGGAATGATCACATCCCTCGATCTGCTGGCAATGCCCCTACTTATACAGCCCAGAATGCCGTTAGCCTTCTTGGCAACAAGGGCACACTGTTGACTCATAGCCAGCTTCTCGTCTAGTGTAACCCCTAGGTCCTTTTCTGCAGAACTCCTTCCTAGCCATTTGGTCCCTAGTCTGTAACAGTGAATGGGATTCTTCCGTCCTAAGTGCAGGACTCAGCACTTGTCCTTGTTGAACCTCATCAGGTTTCTTTTGGCCCAGTTCTCTAATTTGTCTAGGTCCCTCTGTATCCTATCCCTACCCTCCAGTGTATCTACCACTCCTCCCAGTTTAGGGTCATCTGCAAACTTGTTGAGGGTGCAATCCACACCATCCTCCAGATCATCAATGAAGATATTGAACAAAATCAGCCCCAGGACCGACCCTTGGGGCACTGCGCTTGAAACCGGCTGCCAACTAGACATGGAGCCGTTGATCACTACCCATTGAGCCTGACGATCTAGCCAGCTTTCTATCCACCTTACAGTCCATTCATCCAGCCCACACTTCTTTAACTTGCTGGCAAGAATACTATGGGAGACCATATCAAAAGCTTTGCTAAAGTCAAGGAATAACACATGCACTGCTTTCCCCTCATCCACAGAGCCAGTTATCTCCTCATAGAAGGTAATTAGGGTTAGTCAGGCATGACTTGCCCTTGGTGAATCCATGCTGACTGTTCCTGATCACTTTCCTCTCCCCTAAGTGCTTCAGAATTGATTCCTTGAGGACCTGCTCCATGATTTTTCCAGGGACTGAGGTGAGACTGACTGGGGGGCCCGCCGATTGGCCGCAAGTTTGACCTTGGATTGGTAACGCTGCCACCACTCAAGTTCAGAACCCCTGTGAGAGCCCAGAAGTGGTGGCAGCGTTACCAATCCAAGGTCAAATTGCCAGAGTGGGGATTGAGCCTTGACATAGTTGCAGAGGAGTCGGATCATTTTGAGCCAGAAGTACAGAGCTCAGGATTTTAAGAGGACGCATTTTTTCTTTTGGGAGCCTGCAAAGCCAGGGAGTCTTTTTTTTCTTTTCCTTGTCCTTTCTCTTCCTCCTGATGGGGAGCAGGCATGCAGAGGGTTCAGCCTACAAAGGCAGGGAGTCCAACAAGCTTTTTTTTTTTTTAAGACTTTTTTCAGAAGAATTCGGTATTGTTCCTGGTTAGTAACTGACTGATGTAGTCCGCCAAACAGGGGCCTGAATTTCAGAGATTGAGGGAGGGGAGAACATTGATAATCCTAATTTGAATGGCCTATTCCTAGTCTCATAATTGACATGAAATTTTGTTTGTGGTGTACATCCAAGAATGAAGTTAGTCTGGGAGCACATACAGATAATGAGATGGGGTGGGAGGGATCACAAACCTGAGAAAAGTTCATTTGAGCACAGGCTTAATATTGAGGAGCAGTGCTTGTAAATGTATTGTGGGCAGGTTCTGGATACATACCCTCTTCTTCCCACCAAAATCAAATCAAGTTTGTATGTGAGCGCACACATACCAGATTGATGGGATCTGGGCATGCTAATTACAAACTACTGTAATTGGTGTTTGTTAAGGGGTGCCTGCAATCTGGGTTACTAGGGAGGAGGGCACCAATCTGGCCTCTTCCAACATGACCATCTCCTACATTACACATCCACAACAAGAAGTTTTCTGGAGGAAATGTAACCCGATGAAAGAGAGAAGTAGAAAAGGGGGCCATGTTCAGGTGTGGTGCGTGGTTTGTTAGAATGGAAAGTCTAATGATCATTCAGTAATTGTTGTTTTTAATATGGAAGTACTGCAAACTGGGACACTGGTTCATCAATGTATTTACATATGTTCCCAACTGGAAGCACTAACATCAGTGGACTGGGTTATAGACTTTGTTAGTCACATGCATATGTACTCTGTGGAACTGGGGCTTTAAGGCTGGACAATTACAGGTTTTTTTCTGTTCTCGTTCTTCATTTATTTACTATTTGGTTAAACAGGTATTTAATTCAAACCACTACTAGTATAGGTTGCCATTTTGTATAAAATAATACTTTATTTATAAATAAATATCTTTGTAAAATACATAAATAAGAGCAATAAATAAAAAATTGACTTCCATAAATATCCTGTCACACATAAATAGTAGCAACATCTTTTAAAATTCCAATGCATCTCATTTCGCATGATGTATAAAATATCAATAGATTTCAGATCGTATTTCTAAAAATTTTGGTTTCCAAACTATTTTGTGAGTTTGTCTTATAATTGAAAATTTTCTAATTCTACTTGGATTCTCTTGCCAGCACTGAGGCTGAACTGCTTCTCTGTTAGGAAATAATTGCTATCTCTTCTTTTTCATGCTCCTAAGCTCTAGGTTATAGAATATCAGGGTTGGAAGGAACCTCAGGAGGTCATCTAGTCCAACCCCCTACTCAAAGCTGGACCAATCCCTAAACAGATTTTTGCCCCAGATCCCTAAAGGGCCCCCCTCAAGGACTGAGCTCACAATGCCAGGTTTAACGGGCCAATGTTCAAACCACTAAACTATCCTTCCCCCCCGCCGGGGCCTTTCTTCCTGGTCAGAGAATCCCATTTCCTATCATTGCAACCAAACATGTCTCCAGATGCCCAACTTGCTGATGAGTCTAGGTTGGAATCTCTGAATGAAAGTCCCACCTCAAGTGGCTTAGGAGAGGTTTTTTTTTGCAAAAGCAGCAGGAAATGCTTTGGAAGATTTTCTGGATTGTCACCTGGGCACTTTCCTTCAGGGACACTCAGGGCTTGAGAACCTCTTGGGACCACCCAAAATCTCTCTCTTCATTCTAACATTATAGCATTTTTCTTTTGGAAGTTGTTCTTGTTCACTCATCTCCCCACAGCCCTGAGCCCAGCCCCTGTGAGCCAGGCACCCCCCAACCCCGAGCCCAGCTCCCCACACAGCCCAGGGCAACAGCAGCACCACCCCCAGGCAGCGACAGCCCACTGGCATCAACAATCACCATCACCCAGCAACAGCCCATCATGTAATTGCAAATGTTTACATACCATTAAAGCATTTTATGTTTTTAAATAATGCATTTAGTGTATTTTCAAATTATTACAAATTAATTTTTGAATGTATTTCATGAGTTATTTTTTACACTTCCAAATACATGTTACTATAGTATTGCAACGTATTTTTTTTTATGGAAGGGGCCCCTGAAATTGCTTTGCCCCAGGTCACCTGAATCCTCTGGACGGCCCTGTAATTGTCAGTCTGGGAGTTTATCCAACAGGCAACTTTCCACTAAGGCAGCTATTAAAAATCAACTTCCAGAGGCCTTTCTTAATCCAGACTGAGAGGCCAGTGGCCATGTGAGGAAATTGCCTCTTCCATCCTAGGCAGTACATGGCCCTTTCTAGGAAAGACCAAGTCCTGGAGGAAAAATGACTGTTGTGAAATAACATCCTGAGGAGATACCTTTTTCAGTTGTTGGAGGAGTACCATATGGGGAAATGCTCCCTTTTCACCTGACCAGGAATTTTAACCCTGGACCGTCGGATTAAAAGTCTGATGCTCTACCAACTGAGCTAGCCAGGCTCATGGGAAAAAAAGGGCAAGTTTGATGCAGAAGAGAAACTAGTCAAGAAAAAGAGGGCAGAAAATTTGCTACTCTTGCTTCTTTAGCAGCCCTAGGCCCATCTTGCTTCTCCACGTGGCACCCAGAGACATTCTTCTTTTTTTAGTTAAATATCAGATCCAGGAGAAAACACAGTTATACAAAGCAAAATAAAATTGACCTGTCTCATGCAGTGCTACATTGACCTCTATTCAGACTGAGCCTAAGGGAGGGCCTTGCTTTGGGATCAAACATGCCCTCTTGTGCGAGTCACAACAGCTAGCAGGCAAGAGACAGGCTACCATGTCATTGAAGAGAGCAAGAGGAAGCTTTGGAAATCCCAGAATAATTAGCTGGCAATGAAAGGACCCCACAATTCTACAGGGGCTTGAACTTTGATTTCAGGATTCACAGCTCTGAATACCAGCCCAGAGAGTTTGACTTCTGGCATGAAAGACTCTGTGGGGACAATTTTTTCTCTCAGGGAATACCCAGTGGGAATATGCCTTTCTGGCCAGCCCTACATTTGCTCAAAAAATCAGCACACAGCACTTTGTTACAGGCCCAGAGGCCTTTCTTCCTCCAGACTGTAATGCCAGTGGACAGGTGAGGAAGTAGCACTTTCAGTCCCAAGCAGTAAAGAGCCCTTCCTAGGAAAGGCCAAGTTCTGAAAAGGAAAAACTGAAGTCAAAGAGAGTCCTCAAGAGATGCTTTCTGAAAATCTTGGGGAAATTGTCCTTCTACCTGACCAGGGACTTGAACCCTGGACCCTCAGATTAAAAGTCTGATGCTCTACCAACTGAGCAAATTTGATGCTGAAAAGAAACTGCTCAGAAAATGAGGGCAGAAAACAATACAGAAAACCTGATGCTTTCACTCTCTTAGCAGTCCTAGCCCCAGCCTGCTCCTCCATCCGGCCCCCTGAGGCCTTATTCTTTTTTTAGTTAAATAGCAAATCCAGGAGAAAACACAGTTATACAAAGCAAAACGAAATCACAAACAGAAATGTCATTGGAAATACAAAAATTAAAAAGGAAAACGCAATTCCCATCACTTTATCATGTCTGGGCCATTCCTGTATCGAGAGCACCTGCTAAGGGCCCTGTGTGCTTACGAGAAACCTGGAGAAACTCATACCACAGCCTGAACATGAAACTCAACTGCTCCCAGGTGCTGCAGTAAAACCCTTTCCCTGCTATGACGTTGCACTCCATAGGATTTTATTAAAATATGCTAATGAGTGTGAATATAATGTAACTGGAATATGCTTTATGCATGTAAGGTAGCATTACAAAGTTTATAATCGACTGTGTGTGTTCATCGTATGTGTATGAACCGATCATTCTTGTATCTGAAACTAGAAATATGAACAATAACTCTGAGGTCTTCTTGTAATGATGCAAAGTGTGGGCCACTAATAGCGGTTTGGACTCTTGATGGCTCCCATTAACCAGGACAATTGACTGTAGATGGCTCTGTCCTGCACCATCTGTGAGTCAGGCCAGGAAAAATGAAGGCTTGGGGTCTCACAGGACATGTGAGCATGTCACCTGGTACAGGAATCCATCTTAAACCTGGGGCTTTTCCCCAGGAGAGAGACAAAAGATTCCTGCCTTGTACCAAAGTTATATAAGGGGGTAGAACAGAAGAAAGGTGGCTGCAGTCATAAGAAATCCCCTAGCTACCACCTGAGCTGGAACAAGGATTACGCCAGGTGAAAAGATTGGGCCCAGACTAGAAATAAGCCTAGTCTGCAAAAGAAGCTTATTGGAAGATCTCTGAGGGTGAGATTTTATCTGTATTGAGTTTCATATTGTATTAGGTTTAGACTTGCATGTTTATGATATATTTTGCTCTATGGAGAATACAAACTCTATAGAGAAGGAAAAGTTAATGCCTTAGAAGATTCTGTGTGTGTGTGTGTTAGATGGATGCGAAGGTGTCTAAAAAACACTCTCCTGTAGTCTCTTTTCTCTGATTTCCTTTAGAAAATTTGAAGCAGGGAGCAAAAACCATTGTCTTCTGAGAGGTTTGAACTCAAAGCCTTCAGATTATGAGACTGAGACACTACCAGCTGTGCTAAGAAGGCTTGGAAAAGGTTTAGACTCAATGCATATAGAATCCTTCTGCAGCCGTGACCGAGCCAGGAGTGCACTGGAAGAAGCATGGGGATATGGTGCCCAGACACCTTTCCTGGCAGCTAATAGATCAATTTTCCCTGACAGTGAACAATCTACTGGAATTCATGGCAGCAGAGGGTGGATTTCCAAGCTGAGCATCAGCTTCCACATTTCAGAACTTATTCTCCTTTTCCTAGTAGGGTACTTTCCATGTGAATTGGGCAATACAAGTTAGGGAAGCTACAGGGGTAATAGAAACCAGTATTTAAGGTAAGGTTTGAACTCATAAGCCCAGCAGTAGCCCCTTTTGCACTAACCAGTAGCACCACTGCAGTTGCTTCTTAGGCAAAGCTGGGAAGCAGGCAATTATCAGTCTCTGTGGTTCACACTTTTGCCCGGTAACTGCAAGGCTGCTGGTTCATACCTAACTAAAGATGCGACTTTTCAGCCATGAGACTCCAGGATATTTTAACAGGAAGAAAATCTCCTCATTTCTGGTTTAGCCCCATTTTACCCCTTCTGCCTGTCTTCTCCCCCACACGATCTCTTTCCTTCCCCATTGGGGCCATACAGAGAGGAGCCCCAGTCACTGAGAAGTTCCCTTTTCTCCTTCACAGAGGGTTTTAACGCCCCTTATCTCACTCAGGCTCACAACCACCCAGAGTTCAAGAACTGTCCCTGTTCCCATTGGACAGATGAGGGGAGCCTGAGGTCCAGAGAAGGGAAGTGACTTACCCAAGGGCCTACAAAGCAAAGCGGTGGCAGAGCCATAAAGAAAAGCCACAAGTTCCAACTCCTGTTCTAATGGACAACAAACCCCCCAGAGGCAGGGTTAGAGCCCAGGAATCGAGATGGTGGGGAAATGTCATTCCAACTGTTTCTGTCAGAAAATCCCATTCAGACTAAACCAGTTTGTTTCTCGAAATCATAACAAGTGGGATAAAAGTTCTTTGCTAAAATATTTTGTTGCAAAACAAAAGCATCTCCTGTCTGTCACAGTGTGTTAAATTGTCTTGTCGCACACAAGAGGAGACACTTAGATCTCAAACATTACATAAGATGCTTCAGTCTGAGCTAAGTCATTGCTGCTCTTAACAATTTCAAAATAAAAACATACAAATCAAATAGACTATTTCAGCTATTCTATTATGTGTTAATCTGCTCTGAGTAAACGTGATAGGACACCTCATACTATGCCCTACTCCGAGTGACACTCTCAAATGGATCCCCATCCTCCGCCCACTGTGAGGTAGGTAGGAGCAGATCATTATTATCTCTACTTGAAAAAGGGAGAAGGTAAGGCTGAAAAAGGAGAATGGACTTGTCTTATGTCACACCGCAAGTCAGTGGCAGAGTTGGGAATTGGACCCAAGAGCCCTGATTTTCAAACTAACCTTCGGAACTTGAATTTCAGACATTGAATGACCTGAATAAAGTGCTCTCAGATGAGCTCCAGACCAACAACAGTGCACAGTAATTATTCAGCAAGTATTTGAGGAGAACTGCAATGAACTGCTCAGAATCATGAACTGCTCAGAGACAATTAATGCAGAGAAGCAGCAAAATTTGTCAAACATAGAACTGGTTCTGACTTATTTCCTTGATCTTAAAAGAGAACAACAAGGACCTGAGTCTTCTCCCTGCCAATCAGGGTAGAGCCTGAGGAGGGAAGGCTGAGGGTTCTCACCAGAGAGCACAAAGGATGGGCCAGGTCACCAGTGGGGATCACTGTCAGAGCACTATTTCAGCTCCACAGTTTTGGATGGACCACCCACAGTGGGAGCTGCAGAGCACTCCCCTGTAACACCACACACACACACACACACACACACACACCCTGGTGTTGGGAGGGGAACAGGAGAAAGGACAAAAGAAGCAAGAGACAAAGAGAAAGGAGGGAGGGATGGATGGAGGGAAAGGTGAAACAAAAAGGACAAACCCTAATGTCCCCAGTGATTCGAAGGGACAAAATCCCAGGCGTGGAATAAAATTCTGCCTCCTTAAGCTTGTGTTTTCAATGCCTAGAATTCAACTCTCACCAGATGGATCAGACTGAACAGGTTTCAGACCTCCAGGAGGCTCTTGCCTTCTAAACAGGGATGGCTGTTTTCTAGTAAAATCACTACAAGGGAAGGAGAAAACTCGAAAGAGGTTCCTCCTGGCACTCACATCCGTGAACCCGAATACTCTGTCAGTCCTCAAGGAGACCTGGAGAAAGAGACTTGCTGAAGCAAAGACACAGGGGTCTCTGAGGTTTCCCTGGCCCCTCGCCTCTGTCCTGCCTGGATGATGTCAGCATCTCTCTGTGAGGCAACCACCTCCCCACCACCTTTGACCGATAGTCTGAGGTGCTGAAAAAGGCCTTTGTGATGTCACTGCCACACCCCTCCCTTGCTGTGTTAATGTCCTGCCCCTGGCCAGGCTCTTTGCAGGTTTAAGCTACTCCCTGTGGATCACCTCACTCAAGGCGCGTTCGTTCTAGGAAGCAAGCCGGCTAGACAGGAAAATATCACACGCTGCTGCCAATGCTACACTCAGTTTTTCAGAAATTAGTCGACTTTATGGCCAGAAGAGACCATTAGAGCTTCTAATCTGACCCCCTGCATATCGCAGGCCTCCTGTATGACAAAAGAGCTACTTTGGAGGCAAACACATTCCAGAAAGGCATCTAGTCTTCATTAAATGACATCAGGAGATGGCAAATCCACCACTTTCCTTGGTAGCCTGTTCCTGTGGTGAATCATCCTCGCTGTTGAATATTTGTGCCTTAGTTGTAATATGAATTTGTCTCTTTTTACCTTCCAGCCGTTGGGTCTTCTTATGCCTTTCTCTGCTCAATTAAAAAGCCCTCTAACACCCAATATTTTCTCTCCATTAAGGCCCTTCAACACTTCAGTGAAGTCACCTTTCAATCTTCTTTTGATAAGCTAAACAGACTGAGCTCTTTCAATAGCTTACTAGAAGGCATTTTTCTCCAGCCCTCAGAACATTTGGTGGCTTTTTGCTGCCCCAGCTCCAATTTCACATCATCTTTTTCAACCGAGGACACCAGAACTGGAGGCAGCATTCCAATATCAGTCTCACTGATACCATGTCACCTCCTGTGACATTAATGACATAATCTGTAACTGTATAGATCACCATTGCGACCACTGTTCTATATTTGCAGCCAATATTATAGAAAAGTTGCCACGTAAGGGGTCTGTGAAGAGGTTCTGATTGACTGATTATAATGATGCTATCTCTAGATGTGTATCATTTTTGTAGTTGACGTTATGAATATTGGTTCTATGCTGTCCATATTTCAAACTCGTGCTCTGCTTCTGGGGAACACTCAAGACAAGTTGGTGTCAGTTCTGCCTAGCCTGCTTGATGGCCCACTAAGGACCATCAGTTATACAATCGACCCATTCAGAGAAGGCAGATACACCTTGTGACTCATCAAGGTATGCAGGGACCTGCCTGTGGACAGAACTCAAAAGTTTTTCTATGCCACGTGCTGGATAGAGTGTCCTTGGGACAAAGAAAGCAAAGACCACGTGGCAAGAGACTATAAAAGGCTGATGCCTCATCTCCATCTTGTCTTCAGTCCTGCTTCATACCTCTGGAGGGACTTTGCTACAAACAAGTTCAGCTCTGTACAAAGGACTGAATGCCCCATCCCAGTTGTGGATGGACTCCAGAGACTTGATTTGAACCTGCAGTTTATTCCATAGCTGCTACAGGCCTGAACCAAGAGCTTTGCCATTACTTCATGTGAAGGATTAAAAATCTATTTGCTCTTTATGTAGCAACCTGGTGCATGGATTGTGCCAGCTCTTTTCCAGACTCAAAGTCCAGAGTATGGTCAAGGACCAGAGGCCTAGCAAATAGTGATAAGCTAAGAGAAAGCTGGGGTAAACAGAAAGCCTTGCTTGCTAAGATAGGCCTGGTCAGCAAATTGCCAGGTGTTGGAGCTAAGAACTAAAGAATTGTGTCTTATTCAGAGATGCAGATTGAACAAAGAATCCCTGTTCCTATTGTGTTTGTTTCTTCTGTAGGGAGACGTTCTTCCCAGAGATCCAGCCTTGAGTTTATGAAAAGTTGTCACATGTCAGTATAAGATATGTCATCCTTCCACGTCCCTTCCCAGGGACCAATGCCTGCCTTTAGACACACAGAAAATCTTTATTGCCATATACTTTCACTGTTTCTTTGCTTTAACCCCTAGGAATGTACCTGTTGGACAATCAAAGGAGTTGCTCCATTCCTATGGACCCCAAATCAGAATTCAACATAGATATTTTATACTAACAACATTTTATCAAAGTATTAATGAAATGTTAACTTGCTAACTCGAGACCATGGGTGGAGACATTATGTAATCTGTTAACTATTGGCTAATGTGCTTATCTTGTCTTGCTGCAAAACCTATCCCGGGGTGTGGAACTGCCTACCCCGTCACTTTCCCCTGCTTGTGAAAAATCTATATATTCTATTGTAATTAATTAATTAACAATGTCTCTGAGCCTAATAAGCAAGGTGACACTCCGCCAGCACTGTGTGTAATAAACTCCTATTTTTGACCTCTACATGGTGTAGATTTCTGTCTTTCTCGGACACCTGCTGAAGAAAGAGAAGATTCAGGATCCAGCCTGGCTGAATGTGTGTCCTCTTCTCACAGCTTGGTGATCTTTTGAGGAAATGGAGAAGACTGCCTTTGCCTAGCTGTACATTGCTTGCAAAAGAAACAGGTCTTTTTGGTGACAAGTGTTGAAAGGAGGCACTAGACAAATGTGGAGACAGGAAAAATGTCCCCCAACTGGACTGGCATCTGTGGATGCTGAAGTCACAACACAGAACACTAAACACTATTTGAGAACGGCTGGTGTCAGAAGAGTCTCTAACAAGGCCTCTTCCCCCCAGCAGGGGCCTCTCTGTGCACAGAACTCCTGGTAGCGTGATGGCTGCAGGCAGTGGAGAACTCTATTTTGGCATCTCTTTGCCTGTTTTGTGGTCAGCATCTGCAGTGGCTGTTAAAAGGTCTCTAGATAGTGATCTTTGGGAAGAGCTGGCTGAAGAGCCTTCCTACTAACCAGGAGAGCCTGGCTTGGCCTGCCAGTTCTTCCTTGCTGAACCTAGTGTGTCTGTTGGCTCCTTTTTTGTATCTCTTTTCAAAAAAAGAAAAGACCTGTCAGCAGAATCCTTCTAAGTGCTTGTTCAAGACAGAGAGAGACTTCCTTGCGGCTAAGTCTTGGTGCCATGGGGCATGCCTCATTGCTGTGGTGCCTCTTGCTGGCCATCCTGGTAATAAGTTCTGGTTCACCGGTGCACCTTCATCTAGTGGCATCTGGCTGCATCTGTTTTATCATTAGGACCCATGGCGCTCTCAGGACTTCAGTGTCCTCTTGTGGACACAGCCCTCTGGCTGTGCCCCACTCAGTTCTCTCCCCGATTCCCGGGGGCAGCTGTTCTCTACCCGGACACTTGCCTCAGTCGCTGGCTGCAGTTCAGGGTGTAGCCACCCGTGTCAGCCACTACGGAGGCAAAAGTCGTGAACGTCCAACCCTGCATCTGTTTCCCTGGACCACTTCCCCACAGCGCCAGCACCTTCCTCCGCCTTTGTATTAGGGCCTCAGTCTGGCAGAATTCGGCCAGAAGGTCACTCATGCTCCCCTTACCCACCCAGCACTACTCTGATCATGGTGCCCGCCCACCCTTCCCCAGCCCCAGCCCCAGCCCCAGCCCCAGCCCCAGCCAAACCTCCCTCCTCAAACTCCAAGCAGTGACTAACTCTTGCTGTGCTGAGCAGCCCTTTATATATGGGCTGCTCCAGCAAGCCTTCTCCTGATTGGCTCTCCCAATAAGCCCTTTCCTGATAGGCCGGGTTCTGCGCAGCCTCTGCAAGGCTGCCTTAATCTTTCTCCTGCTTGGTTGGGGGCAGACACCTCCCCACACTTTGAAAATGGCAAATGAGAAGTTTAGAGCTGGTGGAAAGGTTACCATGACTGAGAATTGAGCCGAGGTTGCTGCGACTGAAACACAGATCACTAACCGCTATATGATCACAGTGGCTGGTGGGAAAAGCACATGTTAAAGCCCTCTGTCATCTCAGCTGTGGCTTTCTGTGCACGGAGAGCCAGACACCTCAAGGTCTGCAGGTCTTGAGGGAAATGTGGAATGTCTGTACTTTAGAATTTGCAGGTGTTGTCCTGGGCCATCAAATGGAACAGTTGCAAACACTTTCTTGAGGCAGGCACCATGGCTTAGTTGGCTAAAGCACCTGCCTCCTAAATAGGAGATCCTGGGTTCAACTCTCAGTGTTGCCTTCGTGTATGGCTTTTGTCTCCTCTGCTCACATTTTCCTGTGTCTTCCTAGGAAACAGAAGAGACCTCCCTTGGTAGCCAAGTCATTGCTTGCTAAGGAAAAGGCTTTTTTGTAGAGAAGCATTGGAAAGAATCAAATCACAAGCCTGGAGTTGATGAAAAGGCTGCTGTGACTGGCATTAGCATGGTGGTTGCTTTGACTGCAATAGCTGCAACGTGAGAGTCTGCGCCACATGTCCTTGTGATTCACTGGGGATGTCCACACGCAGATGTCATGTCACCTTCCTTTAGATAGTCACTGATAAAAAATGGAGCAGTTGGGAGAAAAGTCCCAGAGAGTGGCACCGTGGCTAAGCTGGCTGACTCACCTGCCAGGTACAGTGGAGGTTAGAGATGCAGCACCCAGTGGTGCCTTGCCAAATGTGTCTGCTCTTCCCATCTTTTGGTCAATCTTCTGAGGAAACAGAGAAGACTGCCTCTGCCTTGCAATGCAAATACTTCCAAAAGAAACCAGTCGTTTTTTCTGAGCAGTGTTGGAAGGAGGCACCTAAGAAATGTGGAGACAAGGAAAAGGTCATCGTAACTCAACTTGCATCCATGGCTCTTGGGGCCACAACGCAGAGCACTAAGCACTGTATGACCACAGCAAAATCTAAACTTTACACCTTATTACACTAGGCAGTAGTTAGGTCAAGCATTTTTCTCACCCCACTGGATGTTACCCTCCTTAATACATAGAATTCCCCCCTTCATTTTCTCAGGATTCCTGCTGCTTCCAACATAGGTGGGGGAGGACAAAGGCAAAAACATGATGCCACAGTCTCCTATTTTATATCCTTAGTTCAAGTGTCTAGAAGATACTTGCCCAGACGTGTCCGGGTGGGCTCTGCTGAGTCACTAGGTTGGGGAATCCTCCTGGTGTGGTCTTGTGCAACTGACTCATAGACTTGAGCAGTCCCCACAGTGTTGTGTTTGGGCATCTGTCATTGAATTGGAAATCCCTTAATTACAATTCCTCTGCTGATTCATGGTTGTTGAACTCCCTCCTTGGCAGGGGTCACTAGCAAAATTATAGCATATTTCAGTAACAACCATACAGCAAAATGCATAACTTCATACACCCTCATGCTATACATATTTGGACAGAGTAACCGATTTCAGCAGATCATGACTTTTCATGTGATAACTGACATGGAATTGTTTGTATGACATATCACAGTCATATATGAATGATGAATATGTGAGCTACAGGGGGCTATTTTGAGGTACATCATGTCACAAAAGCCTCCAGAGACTGGTCTTTGGGAAGAGCTGGCTGAAGAGCCTTCTGAGTAACTGAGAGATCCTGGCTTGGCCAGCCAGTTTGTGCTTGTGAATTAAACTTGTCCGCTGGGCTCCCTTTTTTGTGTCTCTTTCACATAAACAGAGCAGAAGTTCTTGGCCAATCCTTGACAGTGCTTGTTCAAGACACAGAGAGCCTCTGTGCTGGGGCAGGGGTAAGGGTGCAGGAGGTGGTCGGAGGGGGGGTGCTTACCTCGGGCAGCACAGCTCCCAAAGTGACCGGCAGTCGGGATTTCCCCCAACAGTGCCCCACAGGGGCCCAGGGTCAGCTCCAGCACAGGCCACACAGGAAGGCTTAATGCTCGAGCTACAGCACATGCTGGGCAGGCTTGAGGCCAGGGTCCCCATGGCAGGAGAGAAGAAGAAGACTCGGCCCCTGGAGGGGCAGGATGGGCTTCCTGGATCCCATTTGCTCACAGCCAGGGCCCTGCCCCCACTCCCAAGTCGTCCATGGCACCCCCAGGTCAGGCAGAATGGAGCAGCAGTTTTCACTGCACCAAGTCCACTTATGGCTTACAGGCAACACCCAGAGCCACCACAGCCCACCATCTTGGCCAGAAAGGAGCCTACTCAGCCTCGTCATTGCTTATTTTCCTTCCCCCCAGAACCCCGCTTCTCCTGGGCTGCAAGGAGCCATCCCTGGGATGCCAACAGCCAGCCACAGGGGTCTATCTCCCAGCAGCCAACCGCACCTCCATGGTTTGGCCCTCAGAAGGGCAGGTGGGGGTTTCCTGGATCCCAGTTGCTCACAGCCAGCCCAGCCTCCACCTCTAAAACCATCAGTCATGCCCCCAGGTTGGCCATAAAGGAGCAGCCATTCTCCACTTGGACTCAGCTTTGCTTGTTTTCCTTTGACCCAGAACCCCCCTTCTTCTCCTGGGCTGCAGGTAGCCATCCCTGGGAAGCCAAGAGGCAGGCACAGGATTCTGCCTGCCAGCAGCCAACCACACCTCCCCAGGCTTTGCAGAATGAATGGTGGTGCTCTACTAACCCCACTTAGCCACAATGATGTGCTTAG
Organism: Gopherus flavomarginatus; assembly: GCF_025201925.1. Classification (NCBI taxonomy): domain Eukaryota; kingdom Metazoa; phylum Chordata; order Testudines; family Testudinidae; genus Gopherus; species Gopherus flavomarginatus. The sequence goes on along the minus strand of NC_066619.1, from coordinate 138,831,289 downwards.
TTTCTGCCCTGCCTTTCTCAGCTTGACTTTCCTCTTTTGCCTCATTCCTGCCTCACTTCCTCCTTTTGGAAGTCACGCAAAGAAGGCCAGCAGGAAGAGCCGGCGTCCACCTGCCAATCTCCAAGGGCAGAGGAGGCCAAGCCACAAGTCTCTGAAAGGTAACATGCCTAACTCCTCTAGGTTCTCCAGCCTGACACCAAGGTGCTTTCTCCACTGCTGTCAGCACCTTCTGTCATGCAGGGGTTGGAGTTATCCCAGGGACAGGCCAGTGGCAGAAGGAGGAGCACCTTCCTGAACAGCAAGGGGATCTGGGAAAAGGAAACCAGCATGTTTCTGCCTGGATTTGAATCAGGGACCTTTTGCGTGTTAGGCAAATGTGATAACCATTACACTACAAAAACTCCATCTGCTTGGCTGTTGCTCACCCTGCCACAGACCGATGGACAAACCTAGAGAAAGTGGTGGCAGCCCTTCAATAGGTCAGCTGGCAGAGCAGAGGACTGGAGCCGGCACTCAGAAAGTCGTCCTTACCTCGCCCGTGTGACTCCAGCTTGAGGGAGATCTTCTTTTTCTTCTCCTTGCTGACAAAGAGCAAGAGAAGAATGAAAGGTCAGGTGGGCCAACTCGGTGCAGAAGCCCATGCTGTCTTTTCCTGCTGCATAGCCTGAAATGAGGGACTCGTGGCAGTTAAAGGAACTGCTGCACCTTTCAGAAAACATCCCACCTGTGCACAAAGCTGGATAGAATAGCCTGCTAGTCTAGCACGCTCCCAACTGAACTACTTCAGCAGCTGCTAGGTTTCTTTTTGGCTCATTAAACCACATCTTCAGTCACTGATGGCCAATGAGAGAGCGACATCGCTTGCTATTTTAGCACTTGAAAATGCCATTGGCCAATCTTTGGATCTCTTTAATGCTGCGCTTCAGTTCATGGGGGAAAGGTGAGAGAAGCCACCTTTCAACTAAAGGCCTGGGGTTAACATCCTAACGCTGTCTCCTACTGTAACACTATTTAATCCTGGCCAGCCCTGTGCTGGTGACAGTTCCATTTCTAGATGTTAGTACGTTTCAGTTACCGTTAAAATTAAAAAGTTTCTATATGCTTAAAGAAAATGCATTTGTTTTATTTGCTTATATATGGCATGAATAAATACAGGTTTACAGAACCTAGCCTGCAAATTTAGCATCTTATATGACAGAGAAAATCATGCATCGAAATTGTACATCAAAATCATGTACTGAGCTACAAATGCAATGAAAAATAAGATACTTAAAATTTTAACATATGGGGGCGGGGGCACCGAAGACACGTCTTGCCTAGGGTGCCACTTGGTCTAGGTCAGACCCTGCCAGGGAGAACAGGAATTAGTGTCACATGCCTATTTTCAGGCTGTAATCTGTGGGCACCCTGCTCTGCGGGAGGGATCGTGGTAGCCCAGACTCAGGGCTGGAATAGGCCCTGATTGAGGGGGTGGCTGCATGGTTTACAGCGCTCTGATGTCTTAGACAATGTGTCTCTCCCAAAGCCTCAGATCTGCGTTCCCAGAAGGCTCCTGCGCTGCCTCTGCTCCTTTCACCTTCTACAGCAAGGAGCAGCAGCAAGGGTCAGGCATGAGCCATAGGCACTAGGTGGGAGGCAGAGGCTTCAGGAGCCCAGAGTGTTTGCCAGTCTGGGCATTTTGGCTGAGACCTCAGGGACACATTGTGAGGCAGAATCCCAGGCATCTGTATGAAAGGAGCATAGGGACTTAAGAGCAGCCAGACTGGGTCAGACTGGGTCCATTTTGCCCAGTGTCCTGTCTTCCCATAGCGGCCAAAGCCAGGTGCCCCAGAGGGAATGAACAGAACAGGTAATCATCAAGTGATCTATCCCCTGTCACCCGCTCCCAGCAAACAGAGACTAGGGACACCTTCCCTGCTTTTTGCCGGCCGCTGCACATTGAGTGGATGTTTGCAGAGAACTATCCACAGTGACTCCAAGATCTCTCACTTGAGTTGCAATAGCTATTTTACATCCCATCATTTTATATGTAGAGTTGAGATTGTGTTTGCCAATGTGCATCACCTTGCATTTATCAACATTGAATTTCATCTGCCATTTTGTTGCCCTTTCACCCAGTTTTGTGAAATCTCTTTTTAGCTCCTCACAGGCTGCTTCGCACTTAACTATCCTCTGTAGTTTGGGATCATCTGCAAAATTTGTCACCTCGCTGTTTAGCAGATCGTTTATCAATATGTTGAATAGTCCCAGTACAGACACCACTAGTTACCTGTTTGCATCCTGAAAACTGACCATTTAGTCCTACCCTTTGTTTCCTAGCTTTTAACCAGTTATTGATCCAGGTGAGGTCCTTCTAGAGGTGAAAGTAAGCCGGTCCGGTCCGGTATGGGGTACCGGCAAGAGCGGGTACGCTGTGCTAGCCCGGCCCAGCTTCCCCAAGCTGGTGATTTAAAGGACCCAGGGCTCCCTGCAGAGGCCAGAGCCCCGGGCCCTTTAAATCGCTGCCTGATCCCCCCTGCCGGAGCCCTGGGGAGCAAATCACTGCCGTGGAACGCTGCTCTCTCCCGCGCCACGAACACAGAGCAGGGGCGACGGGAGCTTCCTTACAGTGTGTGGGGGGGCACTGTTGTCTGAACGGTGGTGCTCCCATGACACCCCTTCCCCAGGGACCCACATTCACACCACCCCTCCCCCGAGGCCACACCCACAGAACGCCTCTTCCCCCCAAGACTCCAGCCTTCCCCCCACTCCATCATTTGTCCTAACAGCCAGTAAAGAGTGGTGGGGCCATGGCCCTCTAACCCCCTGTTCCAGCACCCCTGACACAGAGCTAAGCAGGCAGCAGTGTGTGTGTGTCACAGAGGCTGCTGTGCTGAGCTGAGCCAGTGAGGGAAACAGTGGCTGATGTTGGGGCTGTCCCCTTCCCCCTGCCTCAGGACTGGTTGCTTGCAGCAGCTGTCTGAACTTAGAGACAGTGTGCCCACACAATCCCTCTCCCCACACACACAAACACACTCTCTACCCCACCAGGCACATTGCAGTTGAAAAGCAGCTGGCAATCTAGTAGGATTCCCATGGAACAATGGGATAGAGAAACCTGCATCATGTGATGCTGTACCAGCCCATGAGGCTTTGCAAACCCTTCCCAAAGCACCCGCAGTCAGTTGCACAGCTACCCACAATGCACTGCTCTCTACAATGCACTGCTCTCTGTGGCCATCCAAGAGTCTAGCCTGGATGTGCTCTGGTGACACAAGGGGCATAGTGTGGACATGCAACAGCTGTTTAATTGAAACACTTTAAAGCCACATTACCCAATAGTGTAGATATAGCTTGAGAGTGAGACAAGATCCAGCTTTGTTGAAACTGAAGAACCACAACTTCCTCCATAGTTGGCAGGATTTGAACCTGTTCAGGGAGACCCCAATGGATTTCTAGCCCATCACCTTAACCGCTCAGCCACAACTACTTGCTTGAAATGTGTCTCTCACTACACTCCAGTTCTGTTCTCACTGAGTGATCAATTCCAATTGTTCCCTCAGACCAGCTTCCACAACACACACACTGCTGTGCCATTGTGTAAGTGTGTCCCTGGCTGAACTGCAAGAATTCCTGGGCATGGCCCAACATCTAAACAAGTACTTTGCCTCAGTTTTTAATAAGACTAGTGAGGAGTCTAGCGATGATGGAGGGATGATAAATGGGAATGTGGATATGGAAGTGGATATTACCGCAACTGAGGTAGAGGCCGTACGTGAACAGCTCAATGGGACAAAGTCGGAGGGCCCGGACAATCTCCATCCGAGGATATTAAAGGAACTGGCGCGTGAAATTGCGAGCCCGTTAGCGAGAATTTTTAAGCAATCGATAAACTCGGGGGTTGTGCCGTATGACTGGAGGATTGCTAATGTAGTTCCTATTTTTAAGAAAGGGAATAAAAGTGATCCGGGTAATTATAGGCCTGTTAGCTTGACGTCTGTAGCATGTAAGGTCTTGGAAAAAATTTTAAGGGAGAAAGTAGTTAAGGACATAGAGGTCAATGGTAATTGGGACGAATTGCAACACGGATTTACTAAAGGTAGATCGTGTCAAACCAATCTGATCTCCTTCTTTGAGAAGGTGACAGATTACTTAGATAAAGGAAATGCGGTAGATATAATTTACTTCGATTTCAGTAAGGCGTTTGACACGGTTCCGCATGGTGAACTGTTAGTTAAATTGGAAAAGATGGGGATGAATATGAAAGTTGTAAGGTGGATAAGGAACTGGTTAAAGGGGAGACTCCAGCGGGTCGTATTGAAAGGTGAACTGTCAGACTGGAAGGAGGTCACTAGTGGAGTCCCTCAAGGATCGGTTTTGGGACCGATCTTAATTAACCTTTTTATTAATGACCTTGGCACAAAGAGCGGGAATGTGCTAATAAAGTTTGCGGATGACACCAAGCTGGGGAGTATTGCTAACACGGAGAAGGACAGGGATACTATTCAGGAAGATCTGAATCATCTTGTAAACTGGAGTAATAGAAATAGGATGAAATACAATAGTGAAAAGTGCAAGGTCATGCACTTAGGAATTAATAATAAGAATTTTAGATATATGTTGGGGGAGCATCAGTTGGAAGCGACAGAGGAGGAGAAGGACGTTGGGGTATTGGTTGATAGCAGGATGACTATGAGTCGCCAATGTGATACGGCTGTAAAAAAAGCAAATGCGATTTTGCGATGCATCAGGTGGGGTATTTCCAGCAAGGATAAGGCGGTGTTAGTACCGTTATATAAGGCGTTGGTGAGACCCCATCTGGAATACTGTGTGCAGTTCTGGTGTCCCATGTTCAAGAAGGATGAATTCAAACTGGAACAGGTTCAGAGACGGGCTACTAGGATGATCCGAGGAATGGAAAAATTGCCTTATGAAAGGAGACTCAAAGAGCTTGGCTTGTTTAGCCTGGCCAGAAGAAGGCTGCAGGGGGATATGCTTGCTCTATATAAATATATCAAGGGGGTTAACGTTAGGGAGGGAGAGGAATTATTTCAGTTTAGTACTAATGTAGGCACGAGGACGAATGGGTATAAACTGGATATTAGGAAGTTTAGACATGAAATTAGACGAAGGTTTCTAACCATTAGGGGAGTGAAGTTCTGGAACAGCCTTCCGAGGGAAGTAGTGGGGGCAAAAGACTTTTCTGGCTTTAAGACAAAGCTTGATAAGTATATGGAGGGGATGTTATGATAGGATCGTTAATTTGGGCAATTGATCTTGGATTACCACCAGATAGGTCTGCTCAATGGTTTGCGGGGAGATGTTGGATGGGATGGGAACTGAGTTACTGCAGAGAATTCCTTCTTGGGTGCTGGCTGGTGAGTCTTGCCCACATGCTCAGGGTTTTGCTGATCGCCATATTTGGGGTCGGGAAGGAATTTTCCTCCAGGGCGGATTGGCAGGGGCCCTGGAGGTTTTTCGCCTTCCCCTGCAGCGTGGGGCATGGGTCGCTTGCTGGTGGATTCTCTGCAGCTTGAGGTCTTCAAACCAATTTTGAGGATTTCAATAACTCAGTCCTGGGTTAGGGGTTGTTATAAAATTGGATGGGTGGGATTCGGTGGCCGGCCTTGTGCAGGAGGTCAGACTAGATGATCATATTGGTCCCTTCTGACCTATGAGTCTATGAGGAGAGTGTGTTTGTGGTCAATGATGTTCCTGTAGATTGTTGTCCATTTCCTGCCTTGATCATTCAGACAGTTCCTTTACCATCATATCCCCAGCACATCAGAGATTGCAATAGCAGGGGGCAGGTTTTCTCTGGGGCACTGAGCTTTGCCAGGGGGTTGGTGGTTCCTTTCCTTCCTCACCCTGGAGTAAACTCAGCTTTTTATTCCATCCTTGATGTTTCAAGGAATAACAAGAGATGACCAAGGAAAGAGGTGGACAGGGCGGGTCTCAGGTGAGGGGCAGAGAGGTGCAAGTGGTGGGCAGGGCCAGTCTTATGGGTAGGGCAAAGAGGTGTGGGTGGTGGACAGGGCAGGTCAGGGGAGGGGATAGAGAGGTGTGAGTGCTGGGCAGGGTGAGTCTCAGGGGAAGGGCAGAGAGGTGGGGGCAGCAGGCAGACCTTGGGGGCGGGGGTGGAGAGACACAAGGAGGCCTTCTGGGAGGAGAGGAGCAAGCAAAAGGTGGACCAGCAGGCCTCAGCCAAAGAGAAAGAGCAGGAGTGGGAAGTGGCCAAATGGGAGTGAGAGCAGAGCACAGGTGGGGCTTCAGAGGGAGGAGAATGAGTCAAGGGGGTGGAGTGGACAGAACTGCCCAGAGGATTCAGGGGGCCTGAGGCAAAACAATTTTGGGTGCCCCTTCCATAAAAAAAAGTTGCAATACTATAGAATACTATATTCTCATGGGATCCCTGCAAGGCATGTGGTAAATTGCCCCACTTGCCCCCCCCTCTGGGTGACCGTGCCCTCATCCTCTCCTCGTAAGTCCACTGACCCCTAATCATTTTTGTTGCCCTCCCCTAGACTCTCTCCAATTTGTTTCTGTAGTGGGAGGGCAAAAACTGGACACAATGCTCCAGATGTGGCCTCACCAGTGCTGAAGAGAGGGGAATAATCACTTCTCTCGATCTGCTGGAAATGCTCCTACTAATCCAGCCCAATACGACCAGTTACCCATATTGAATGCAGACCCAGAAATATTTGATAAATTGGTTACTGTCCATTCAGGAGGTTCTTTCCTACCTATTCATAAAGAATGAAGATGCTCTAAGCAGAGGGGAGAGAGCTGTCCCGTCCGTGTAGTTAATCCATCTCCCCGAGAGGTGGTAGCTATGTCACTGGGGGAAGCTATGTGGGTGGGTGTGCAAGCTGTGGTGTCTCCATATATCTATAAGTTTAATCAAACCCCATTTTTAAAAGCACTGTGGTCTGGGAAGAGTACAGGAGATCTCTGAGGCAGGGCCTGTCCTTCAAAATCTTTAAGATCACTGATTTACCTCCACAGCAGCCATGGGGGTGTAACTCAGTAGTAGAGTATTTGACTGAAAATCAAAGGGGTCTTGGTTCAAGTCCCTTTGCCACCTTACAAACTTCTTCCTTCAACAAAAATAATTTCATTTCCATTATGTTGAGGAGTTCCACTGAATAGGGATCCCTGAAATGAATGGAAACACTCAATATTTTCCTGTGCAAATGCATGAAAATCTAGCAAATATGTGACTCCACTGAAATCAGTTCCAATCCTCTAAAGGATTAAAGAATCCTTACTGAGGTTGCAGGAAAAAACCATCCCAATGTGTAGAAAGAATAGTATATATGGCAGGTGACCAGCTTGGCTTAACAGTGAAATCCTTGCTGATCTTAAACGCAAAAAAGAAGCTTCCAAGAAGTGGAAGATTGGACAAATGACCAGGGAGGAGTATAAAAATATTGCTCAGGCATCCAGGAGTGAAATCAGGAAGGCCAAATCACACTCGGAGTTGCAGCTAGCAAGAGATGTTAAGAGTAACAAGAAGGCTTTCTTCAGGTATGTTAGTAACATGAAGAAAGTCAAGGAAAGTGTGGGCCCCTTACTGAATGAGGGAGGTAACTTAGTGGACAGAGGATGTGGAAAAAGCTAATGTACTCAATGCTTTTTTTGCCTCTGTCTTCACAAACAAGGTCAGCTCCCAGACTGCTGCACTGGGCAGCACAGCATGGGGAGAAGGTGACCAGCCCTCTGTGGAGAAAGAAGTGGTTCGGGACTATTTAGAAAAACTGGAGACGAGCACATGTCCATGGGGCCGGATGCGCTGCATCCGAGGGTGCTAAAGGAGTTGGCAGATGTGATTGCAGAGCCATTGGCCATTATCTTTGAAAACTCATGGTGATCAGGGGTGGTCCCGGATGACTGGAAAAAGGCTACTGTAGTGCCCATCTATAAAAAGGGAAGAAGGAGGATCCAGGGAACTACAGACCAGTCAGTCTCACCTCAGTCCCTGGAAAAATCATGGAGCAGGTCCTCAAGGAATCAATTCTGAAGCACTTAGGGGAGAGGAAAGTGATCAGGAACAGTCAGCATGGATTCACCAAGGGCAAGTCATGCCTGACTAACCCTAATTACCTTCTATGAGGAGATAACTGGCTCTGTGGATGAGGGGAAAGCAGTGCATGTGTTATTCCTTGACTTTAGCAAAGCTTTTGATATGGTCTCCCATAGTATTCTTGCCAGCAAGTTAAAGAAGTGTGGGCTGGATGAATGGACTGTAAGGTGGATAGAAAGCTGGCTAGATCGTCAGGCTCAATGGGTAGTGATCAACGGCTCCATGTCTAGTTGGCAGCCGGTTTCAAGCGCAGTGCCCCAAGGGTCAGTCCTGGGGCTGATTTTGTTCAATATCTTCATTGATGATCTGGAGGATGGTGTGGATTGCACCCTCAACAAGTTTGCAGATGACCCTAAACTGGGAGGAGTGGTAGATACACTGGAGGGTAGGGATAGGATACAGAGGGACCTAGACAAATTAGAGAACTGGGCCAAAAGAAACCTGATGAGGTTCAACAAGGACAAGTGCTGAGTCCTGCACTTAGGACGGAAGAATCCCATTCACTGTTACAGACTAGGGACCAAATGGCTAGGAAGGAGTTCTGCAGAAAAGGACCTAGGGGTTACACTAGACGAGAAGCTGGCTATGAGTCAACAGTGTGCCCTTGTTGCCAAGAAGGCTAACGGCATTCTGGGCTGTATAAGTAGGGGCATTGCCAGCAGATCGAGGGATGTGATCATTCCTCTTTATTCGGCATTGGTGAAGCCTCATCTGGTGTACTGTGTCCAGTTTGGGGCCCGACACTACAAGAAGGATGTGGAAAAATTGGAAACAGTCCAGCAGAGGGCAACAAAAATGATCAGGGGTCTGAAGCGCATGACTAATGAGGAAAGGCTAAGGGAACTGGGCTTGTTTAGTCTGAAGAAGAGAAGACTGAAGGGGGATTTGATAGCTGCTTTTAAGTACCTGAAAGGGGGTTCCAAAGAGGATGGACCTAGACTGTTCTCATTGGTAGCAGATGAGAGAACAAGGAGTAAGGGTCTCAAGTTGCAGTGGGGGAGGTTTAGGCTGGATATTAGGAAAAAACTTTTTCACTAGGAGGGTGGTGAAGCACTGGAATGGGATGGCTAGGGAGGTGGTGGAATCTCCTTCCTTAGAGGTTTTTAAGGGCAGGCTTGACAAAGCCCTGGCTGGGATGATTTAGTTGGGGATTGGTCCTGCTTTGAGCAGTGGATTGGACTAGATGACTTCCTGAGGTCCCTTCCAACCCTAATATTCTATGATTATATGATTAGATGCTCTAATGGTTTCTTCTGGCCATAAAGTCGACTAATTTCTGAAAAACGGAGCGTAGCATTGGGAGCAGCATCTGATGTTTTACTGTCTAGCCGGCTTGCTGCCTAGAACGAACACTCCTTGAGTGGGGTGATCCACAGGGAGTAGCTCAAACCTCCAAAGTGCCTGGCCTGGGGTAGGACATTAGCACAGCAAGGGAGGGGTGTGGCAGTGACATCACAAAGGCCTTTTGCAGGACCTCAGACTATTGGTCAAAGGTGGTGGGGAGGTGGTGACCTCACAGAGAGATGCTGACATCAGCCAGGCAGGACAGGGGCGAGGGGCCAGGGAAACCTCAGAGACCCCTGTGGCTTTGCGTCAGCAAGTCTCCTTCTCCAGGTCTCTCCTTGAGGACTGATAAAGTATTCGGGTTCACAGATGTGAGCACCAGGAGGAACCTCTTTCGAGTTTTCTCCTTCCCTTGTAGTGATTTTACTAGAAAACAGCCGTCCCTGTTTAGAAGGTAAGAACCTCCTGGAGGTTTGAAACCTGTTCAGTCTGATCCATCTGGTGAGAGTTGAATTCTAGACATGGAAAACCCGAGCTTAAGGAGGCAGAATTTTATTGCGCACCTGGGATTTTGTCCCTTAGAATCAGTGCGGACATAAGGGTTTGTCCTTTTTGTTTCAGCTTTTCCTCCATCCATCCTTCCCTCCTTTCTCTTCTTCTCTTGCTTCTTATCTCCTTTTACCTATTCCCCTCTCAACACCAGGAGGTGTGCTTCTGTGTGTGTGTGTGTGTTGCGGGGGAGTGCTCTGCAGCTCCCACTGTGAGAGATCCACCCAAAAATGTGGGACTGAAATAGTGCTTGGGCAGTGATCCCCAGCAGTCACCTGGGCCATCTTTTGGGCTCTCTGGTAAGAATCCTCAGCCTCCCATCCTCAGTCTCTATCCTGATTGGCTGAGCAGGGGGTTATTGACAGGGAGGAGACTCAGGTCCATGTTGTTCTCTTTTAAGAACAAGGAAATAAGTCAGAACCAGTTCTATGTTTGACATATTTTGTGGCTTCTCTGCATTAATTGTCTCTGAGCAGTTGATGATTCTCTCTAACATTGCAGTTCTCCTCAAATACTTGCTGAATAATTACTGTGCACTGTTGTTGGTCTGGAGCTCATCTGAGAGCACATTATTCAGGTCATTCAATGTCTGAAATTCAAGATTCGATGGTTGGTTTGAAAATCAGGGCTCTTGGGTCCTATTCCCAACTCTGCCACTGCCTGGCTGTGTGACCTAAGACAAGTCCGTTCTCCTTTCTCAGCCTTAGCTTCTCCCTCTTTCAAGTAGGGATAATAATAATCCACTCTTACCTACCTCATGGTGGGTGGAGGATGGGGATCCATTGGAGAGTGTCACTAAGAGTAGTGCATAATATGAGGTGTCCCATCACGTTTACTCAGAGCAGATTATGACATAATAGATTAGCTGAAACAGTCTTTTTTATTTGTATTTTTTTATTTTGGAATTGTTAAGAGCAGCGATGACTTAGCTCAGACTGAAGCATCTTATCTAATTTTCAAGATCTAAGTGTCTCCTCCTTGTGTGTGATGACACAATTTAACACACTGTGACAAACAGGAGATGCTTTTGTTTTGCAACAAAATCTTTTTGCAAAGAACTTCCATCTCACTTGTTATGATTCTGAGAAACAAACTGGTTTAGTCTGAATGGGATATTTGGACAGAAACGGTTGGAATGAAATTTTCCCACCATCTCAATTCCTGAGCTCTATCCCTGCCTCTGGGGGGATTTCTTGTCTGTTAGAACAGGAGTCTGACTGGTGGCTTCTCTTTCTGGCTCTGCCACCGCCTTGCTGTGTAGGCCCTTGGGTAGGTCACCTCCCTTCTCTGTACCTCAGGCTCCTCCCATTTGTCCAATGGGAACAGGGACAGTTCTCGAATTCTGGGCAGTTGTGAGCCTGAGTGAGAAAAGGGGTGTTGAAGCCCTCTGTGAAGAAGAAAGGGGAGTTTCACGGTGGTTTTGCACCAAGGAATTCTAAAGTTTGCTAAAGTGTCTAGTCTGTGGAAACAAGAAATGGTCGGGGCCAAACTTTTTAACCACTGCCTTTTTAAAGCCCTTTCAAAGATGTGAATCTCTATCTTTTAGGTACCTGGGGTTCTTTGCCAGCAGGAGAGAAGAGGTTCCTGCCTCCGTTTTTGTGGCCTTAACAAACCAGGTGTTGTGCCCCAGTTCTCGTCTGAGATCCCTGAAAAAGAACATCTTCCCATCCATGAACAAGACAGGACCTATCTTTCAAAGGGGAACAAAGAGACCCCTGGGACTTACAGACTAGCTAACCTGATTGCCATAGCTGGAGAGATACTGGAATACATTCTTAAACACTCAGTTTGTCAGCAGCACCTACAGGATAATTTGGTTCTTAGGACGAGTGAGCGTGGAATTGTCAAGAACAAATCATTCCAAACCAATCCTCATTCCTTCTTCGGCAGGGTTCTGGGCCTGGTGTAGGAGGGTAAACAGTAGATGGGATCTAGCTTGCAGATACTAAGGCTTTTGACACTGTCCTGTAGGACATTCTCACAAGCAAACGAGGGAAATGCAGTCCAGCTGCAATCAGTGTAATGTGGGTGCAGAGCTGGTTGAAAGCCCAGACTCCAGGAGCCCTTCTCCATATTTGGCTGTCCAATGGAGAGGGTGTACCTAGTGGGTCTGGCAGGGATCAGTCCGGAGTCCGGTACTATTCAATATTTTCATGAATGATTTGGAAAATGCAGTGCAGACCATGCTTCTAAAATTTGCAACTGACACCAATCACTTTGGAGCACAGGATTGAAATTCAAAACGTCCTTAACAAATTGGAGACTTGGTCTTCTTGAGCCAAACTCTATGGTTGGGCCCCACTCTCTACACTGGGCTGAAGTGAAACCCCAGAGCCAAACACTCCTCCTGGGCAGTGCGCTCCGACCTTGAATGGTCAGATGCTGCTTAGCACTGTCAGAGCAACTTTTGCTGGGAGATTCTCCCAGCACTTTCCAATAGCGGGAAAGTATGAAATCCCCATTTCACTGCTGGGGACAGAGCCCTAGAGGGGGGAGCAACTTGCCCAAAGTCCCCCAGGAAAAGGAAAACAACCAGCAGTGGAACCAATAGGAAACCCAGCAATGGAACTCAGGAGTCCTGGGGGTGTGCTATGGTGACCAGATGTCCTTATTTTATAGGGACAGTCCGAATTTTGGGGTCTTTTTCTTATCTAGGATCCTATTACCTCCCACCCCCTGTCCCGATTTTTCACACTTGCTGTCTGGTCACCCTAGGGTGTGCACATGTGTGGGTCCCAGCTTCTCCCTGCCCCCCTCATTGAAGCAGAAGTGCAGGGTTACTGCCCTGGGTACTGCAGGGCACCGGTGGACATGGGGCTGGCTGGAGGTAGGGTCTGGCTGCAGGCAGGGTAAGGGGTGCGGGGCTGGCTGGCTTCAGGAAGGGGGGTGCATTGGGTTGGCTGGAGACAGGGCAGGGGATGCAGGGCTGGCTGCAGATAGGGCGTGCAGGGCTGGTGCAGGCTGGGTGTGTGTGGGGGCTGGTTGGCTTTGGGCAGGGCCACAGGGGGGGTGGCAGGAGATGGCTGGAGACAGGACTGGGGGTTTGTCAGGGGCTTTGCTGCAGGGCTGGCTGCAAGTAGGGCAGGGAGGATGCGGCTGGTGTGGGCAGGGCAGAAGGTGCAGGGCTGTCTGGAGACAGAGGATGGCTGCCGGCAGGGCAGGGCAGGGGGTGCAGGGCTGGCTGCAGGCAGGGCGTGGGGCAGGGCTGGTGCAAGGATGTTTCACTCCCTAGGCGAAACTTCCACCTTGCACCCTCCCCCCCCTGCGCCCCCACCCTGAGGTGCCCCACCCGTGGCAGCTCCTCCCCTCCACCATGAGGCTCCCCTCTTGTGGCAACTCCCCCGCTCTGCCCTGCGGCACCCCCCCTCGCCCCAGCTCACCCCTGCTCCAAGCACGAGCACCCTGAGCACACCATGGCCGCTTCACTTCTCCTGCCTCCCAGGCTTGTGGCGCCTAAGCCTGCCAGGCAGTCAAGCACCCTCCTCTGAGCCACAGCAGCCCTGACAGTTGACAATAGAGGCACCTTAGCTCCTGAGTTCCTTCAATGTGTCCCCTTCCGGGGTCCAGCTCCGATCACCAGATACTCGGGGTATGTCTATACCACCTGCCGAATCGGTGGGCAGCGATCGATCCAGCGGGGGTCGATATATCGTGTCTAGTGTAGATGCAACACATCGAGTGCTCTCCCCTCGACTGCTGTACTCCAGCTCGGTAAGAGACACAGGCAGAGTCTACAGGGAGCTGCAGCAGTCGACTCACCGCGACTGTGACATTATAAGTATAATATTATATCTCATTGAAAGGTGACAGGGCCAGAAAGAGTTAATTAACTCACCTCACCGACTGATCTGACCCATGGGTGAACCTTAAGAACTGGTTAGCAAGATATGTGAATGAACAGAGCTTTGAAATGCAAGTCTGCATTGTTAGAGGTAGGAGGGGAGATGTTTGCTCAGGTCTTGTGATGTAGGCAAACAAGTCTTGTCTATTGCTACAGTTTTAATTCAAAGAGCAAAAAAGGAATATTAACATTAATGATGATACTTGAGTGAAATAGTATTATTGTCTATGTGTCTCTTTGAAGGTTGTGGTAACCTGTATCTGAACTGTTTAATGAATAAATTACTCTGTACTAATTGCCAGGATGCTTGGAAGGAGAGTTAAGCCTATTGTCTTCTGAGACCGAAAGGCTGCTGGAAATGTATAAGAACCCTGGGACACGATCCTTCTTCATCTCAGATCTGCTTTGGGTTTCAAGAGGGGGAAACCTTAAGCCACAAGGATTGAGATCCCCAATCATTGACTGGAGCCACCCTGAATATGGAAATTGGACTATAACGTATGGACTATTTCTAAAAAGACTTTTGGCAACTACAAACTCACCTCTACTTTGTATCTGAACCTCAAGAATTGAATTCAAGTCTATATGTCTATTGATCTTTTAACCAACACTCTCTCTCTTTTCTTTTCTAATACATTTTAGCTTAGTTAAAAAGAATTGCCTATAGCATGTATTTTAGGAAGATATAAGTTATAATTGAACCTGGGTATGTAGCTGATCCTTTGGGATCAGAAGAATCTTTTCTTTAACATGATGAAGTAAGATTTTCAGGAATCATCATCATATCTGACAGGTGTGTCTGGACGGAGACCTGAGGCTGGGTACTTTAAGGGAACTGCGTGGTTTAAACTTCTAAGTAACCAGTGAGGTACTACAGAAGCTGTTTTGTGTTGGCTTGGTAAATCTAAGTATCGGAATAACCAGCAGCGTTTGGAATTTGTCTGTCCTGTTTTGTTTGCGGTTCACCCTGATTGAGTGACCTCAGCTGGCTCCCACGGGCAGCACCATCACACCTACATCCAGGCTGTAGAGGTCCGTGGGATCTTAGGGGCCTTGGGGTGCACAGATACCTACGTCCAGGCTGTAGAGGTCCCTGGGGGGCTTAGAGAGTTTTGGGGGAGGGCACAGATACCAATCTCCAGGTTCTAGGGGTCCCAGGGGGGCTTAAGGGATTCGTGGGGGGCACATATTCGTACATCCAGGCTTTAGTGGTACCAGGGGGGCTTAGAGGGTTAGTGGGGGGCATAGATACCTACGTCGAGGCTGGAGGCATCCTGGGAGTCTTAGGGGATTTTTAGTGGCCCAAGATACCTATGTCCAGGCTTTACGGATACCAGGGGGTCTTAGGGGTTTGGGTGGGCACAGATACGTATGTCCAGGCTGTATCAGTCCCGGGGGGGGGGTTAGAGGTTTCATGAGGGGCACAGATATCTACGTCCAGATTGTAGCTGTCCCGGGGGGTGAGGGGGTTTCTGGGGGGCACATATACCTACGTGCACACTGGAGTGTCCCGGGGGGCTTATGGAGTCCCTATAGGGCACAGATACAAATGTCCTGGCTGTATAGGTACCTGGGGGGCTTAGGGGGCTTGTGGGGGGCACCGATACCTAAGTTCAGGCTGGAGGGGTCTCCGGCGGTCTTAGGTATTTGGTGGGGGGCACAGATACCTACATCCAGGCTGCAGGGGTCCTGGAGGGGCTTAGGGTCTGTCACGGAGTGTGGGAGAGTCCAGTCCTGCACCCCTCTTCCTGGGACTCAAAGTGACTCTCAGCCAGCCAGTAAAACAGAAAGTTTATTGGACAACAGGAGCGAAAGATACAGCAGAACTTGAAGGCACAAGCAGGATCCCGCATTCGAGTCCTTCTGGGGCTTCAGGAAACTTAGTCCCCAGTTTGGGATTCCCTGAATTCCAACCACCCAGACCAAAACCGAAACTGAACTAACCCAACTCTCTCCAGCCAGCCCCTTCTTTTGTCCAGCTTCCTGGGCAAAGGTGCTGACCCCCTCCCTCCTTCCTAGCTCAGGTTACAGGCTGAGCACGTGTCCGGTCCTAAGGTCACCTGCTGCTCTCCCATCCCCCACACAGACAGTCCCTACTCCATCACAGTAATGCACAGAGCATTTCCTGCATGGAGCAACAGTGACACCGTGTGGCCATGCAGGGTAATGCACAGAGCACTTCCCGCATGGAGCAACAGTGACACCGTGTGGCCATGCAGGGTAATGCACAGATCACTTCCTGCATGGAGCAACAGTGACACCGTGTGGCCACGCAGGGTAATGCACAGATCACTTCCTGCATGGAGCAACAGTGACACCATGTGGAGTCGCAGGGTAGTACACAGAGCATCACACCTACGTAGATGCTTTAGAGATCCCTAGGGGGCTTAGGGTTCATGGGGGGCACAGATAGCTACGTCTAGGCTGGAGGCATTCCGGTGGGTATTAGGGGCTTCATGGGGGACACAAATATCTACTTCCGGGCTGGAGAGGTCCCTGGATGGCTTAGGGGGTTGTGGTGAGCACAAATACATAAGTCCAGGCTGTAGTGGTCCCTGGGGGTTTAGGGAGTTGGTGAGGGGCACAAGAACCTACGTATGGTCTGGAGGGGTCCCTGGGGGACTTAAGGGGTTGTGATTGTGCAGATACCTACGTCCCAGTTGGAGCTGGCCCTGGGGAGCTTAGGGTGTTTGTGCCTCATACACACACCTACAAACAGGCTGGTGGGGCCCCTATTTGTCTTAGGGGGCTTGTTGGGGGCAGAGATACCTATGTCCAGGCTGGAGAAGTCCTGGGGAGGCTTAGGGGGTTCCTGGAGGTCACAAATATCCACAACCAGGCTGGAGGGGTTCTGGGGGTATTAGGGAGATGTGTGTGGGGGGGGCACAGATACCTATATCGAGGCTGTAGGGGTCCCGGGGTTACTTTTGGGCATTTTGGGGTACAGATACCTACGTCCATGCTGTAGGGGTCGCTGGGAGGATCAGTGGTTTCGTGAGGGTGCACAGATACCTATGTCCAGGGTATAAGGATCCAGGGGGGGCTTAGGGGTTTGTGGGGGGCACAGATACCTTCATCCAGACAAGAGGGGTCCTGGGGGTCTTAGGCGGTTTGTGTTGGGCACAGATACCTGCGTCTAGGCTAGAGGCATTCCGCGGGGCTGGTTGTGAGGGCACAGTTAACTATGTTGAGGCTGGAGAGGTCCCATCATGGCCTAGGAGGGTTATGGGGGGCACAGATACCTGCGTCTAGGCTGGAGGGGTTTTGGGGGTCTTAGAAGGGTTGTGGGGGCACAGATACCTATGTCCATGCTGGAGGGGTCCCGTCGTGGCTTAGGGGATTCGTGGGGTCAGAGATACCTACGTCTAGGTTGGAGGGGTTCTGGGGGGGATTAGGTGTTTTGGGGGGGAACAGATACCTATGTCCCAATTGTAGGGGGCCCTGGGTAGCTTAGGCGGTTTGTGGGGATCACAGATACAAACATCCATGCTGTAGGGGTCCCGAGGGTCTTTGTGTGGCTCTGGGGGTCACAGATACCTACCTACAGGCTGGAGGGGTCCTGTGGGTCTTAGGGGGTTTGTGGGGCATACAATGCCTACATCTGGGCTTGTGGGTTCCCTGGGGGACTTAGAAGTTTGTGGGGAGTACAGATACCTTTATCCAGGATAGATGGGTCCCGGTGGGATTAGGAGGTTGTGGGGGGCACAGATACCTATGTAAGCAGAAGCAGGATGAACTCTACCCTGACATCTGGTGGTGAATTATGGCGAGTGTGGAAAAGAATTTCAGGGGCTGATCGTGTTTGCATAGGCACACTCACCCCGCCTGACATGGCCACGGCAGCCTGGGATGGCTGCTTTGGCAGCTGTGGTATCCCGTTTATTTGTTGTTGAGGCATGAGATGTGGAGTATTGTCACCCTGATTGTGTGGATGAGGAACTGTGAAACTGCTTTGAGACAGTGATTCTCACCACCAATTGAGTGGCACTCGCTAGACAAGGGAGTAGGCTCCTTGGGTGAGCTAGAGTCACCAATTGCCCTTTTTTTCTTTTAACAGTTGAATAGCAGTGTTGATTTTTTATTCTCTTAAGAGTTGAATTTCTAGGTTCTTGAGCTGAAATCACTGAAAAGATGTGTTAGCTTGTGGGGGACTCTGAAACTGTATTGCAGAACACAGTAATTAGCGGACAGGAGCAGTTTGTGGGAGTGGCCCACAGATTGAGGGGAGTCTAGCAGTTTTGGGGGACAGTTGGAGCAGAACACAGGTCAGCTGGCAGAGCAGCTGGTGGACCGAGCTGAGCAGTTTGTGGGGAAGGCAAAAGCAGAATCCCATGGAGAGGCAGAGCAGTCAGCAGTGGACCACATAAGGTGCCCCTTTCTACTCAGGCTGGCAGGGGGAAAAACCCTGCAGATAGACTCTTGAACTCTGGGGCTACGGGACTGTGGGTGATTTTGGGGTTGCTGGACTCTTGAAACATTGGAGATATTGGACTTTGGAGCCTTGGGGTGATTTGGGGATTGCTGGACTCATGATCCCAGGGAAAAGGACATGGCCTAGTTGAGGTGTTTTCCCAATTTAATGCTATGTTGTTTATCTCAGGTTATTAAACATTTTCTGCTACACCCAGACTCTATGCTTGCGAGAGGGGAAGTATCGCCTCTTTGAGGCACCTAGTGGTGCGTATGTAAAATTTTCCCATGTCACTGGGTGGGGGCTCGAGCTGGTTTGCATTACATTGTAGGCAAGGGACCTCTATGTATTGAACCCAGTCCTTGCTGCTATCAGTTCAGCCTGGCAGAAGGGTTCCACCTACGTCCAGGCTCAAGGGGTCCCTGGGGGGCTTAGGGAGTTCGTGGGGGGCACAGATATCTAGGTCCAGGCTGTAGGGGGTAGGGGGGGGGCTCAGGAGTTTGGTGGGGGGCACAGATACCTACATCCAGGCTGCAGGGGTCCCAGAGGGGCTTAGGGGGTGTCACGTAGTGTGGTGGAATCTGGCCCTGCACCCCTCTTCCTGGGACACACAGTGACTCAGCCAGCCAGTAAAACAGAAGGTTTTTTTGGCCAACAGGAATGAAGGATACAGCAGAGCTTTTGGGCACAACCAGGACCCCTCAATCGAGTCCTTCTGGGGGTTCAGGAAGCTTAGTTCCCAGTTTGGGATTCCCTGAATTCCAACAACCCAGCTCCAAACCAAAACTGAACTAACTCCCTCCAGCCAGCCCCTTCCTTTATTCAGCTTCCTGGGCAAAGGTACTGACCCCCTCCCCGCTGCCTAGCTTAAGTTACAGGCTTAGGTCCTGTCCCTCACCTAAAGTCACCCGCTGCTCTCCCATCCCCCACACAGACAGTCCCTACTCCATCACAGTAACGCCCAGAGCATTTCCCGCATGGAACAACAGTGACACCATGTGGCCACGCAGGGTAATGCACAGAGCATTTCCTGCATGGAGCAACAGTGATTAACTGTCAGGGTAGATAAACACTGGAATAGATTACCTAGGGAAGTTGTGGAATCTCCATCTCTGGAGATATTTAAGAGTAGGTTAGATAAATGTCTATTAGGGATGGTCTAGACAGTATTTGGTCCTGCCATGAGGGCAGGGGACTGGACTCGATGACCTCTCGAGGTCCCTTCCAGTCCTAGAGTCTATGAGTCTATGAGTAATCTGTGCCCCCCATAAACCACCTAATCCCCACGGGAACCCCTACAGCCAGGATGTTGGTATCTGTCCCCCTATAAATCTCCTAAGCCCTCTGGAACCCTTCCAGTCTGAACGTAGGTATCTGTGACCCTCAGAAATCCCCGAATGCCCGAGGAACCCCTACAGCCTGGACTTAGGTATCTGTGACTCCAACGAACCTCCTAAACCACCCAGGACCCCTCCAGCTATGATGTAGGTATCTGTTCCCCCCTCAACCCCGAATCCCCTGGGGACCCCTAGACCCTGAACGTAGCTATCTGTGTCTGCCCCGATTCCCTAAGCACCCCCATTACCCCTTTAGCCTGGACGTAGGTATCTGTACTCCCACAAACCCCTTAAACGTCCCAGCGACCCCTTCAGCCTGGAAGTCCCTATCTGTGACCCCCACGAACCTCTAACCTCCCAGGGATCCCTACAGCCTAGACACAGGTGTCTGAGCACCCCACAAACCCCCTAAGCTCCTCGGGACACATCCAGCCTGGATGTATCTGAGCCCCCAGTGAACCGCCTAATCTCCTCGGGACACCGACAGCCTGTACCTAGGTATCTGTGCCCCCCACAAACCCTCTATACCCCCCAGGACCCCTCCAGCCTAGATGTAGGTATCTGTACCCCCACAGCCTCCCTGGGACTCCTACAGCCTGGAGGTTCGTATCTGTGCTCCTCATGAAACCCCAACCCCCCCTGTCCCCTCCAGACTGGACATAAGTATCTGTGCACCCCACGAACCCATAAGCACCTGTAGGGACGCCTACAGCATGGACTTAGGTATCTGGGGCCCCGCAAAACCCCCTAAGCCCACCAGGGACCCCTATAGCCTAGAGATAAGCATCTGTGCCCCCTGAACCCCATAAGCCCCCCCTGGACCCATCCAGCCTGGACTTAGGTATCTGTGCCCCACATGAACCCGCTAAGCCCCCCAGGGACCCTCCAGCCTGGATGGAAGTATCTGTGCCCCCCACAACCCCTAAGTGCCGAGTAACCCCTCCAGCCTGGAGGTAGTTATCTGTGCCCACCAGAAACCGCTTTAGCCCCCCCAGGGACCCCTCCAGCCTGGATGCAGATATCTGTGCCCAACACAAACGGCCTAAGCCCCCCCCCGGGAACCCTCCAGCCTGAACCTAGGTATCTGTGCCCCCCCAACACACTAATTCCCCCTGGAAGCCCTATTGCCTGGAAGTAGGTATCTCTGCCTCCCACAAACCCCCTAAGCCTCCCAGGGACCCCTACAGCCTAGACGTAGGTATCTCTGCCACCCAGAAAACCCCTAATCCACCCAGGGACCCCTACAGCATGGACCTAGGTATCTGTGCCCCCCAGGAACTCCCTAAACCCCCCAGGAACCACTCCAACCTGGACATAGATATCTGTGCCTCCCAAAAAACCCTAAGCCCCCCGGGACCCCTAGAGTATGGAGATAGGTATCTCTGCCATCCGCAAAAACCCCTAATCCTCTCCGGAACCTCTCCAGCCTGGATGTACATATCTGTGCCCCTCCCCACAAACCACCTAAGCCCCCCCGGGACCCCTCCAGCCTGGATGTAGGTATCTGTGCCCCCCAAAGCCCTAAGCCCCCCCAGAATGCCTATAGCCTGGACGTAGGTATCTGAGTCTCCTACAATACCACTAAGCCCCCCCCAGGGACCCCTCCAGGACATACATAGGTATCTGTGCCCCTCACCAAGTCCCTATACCCCCAGGGATCACTGTGCTCATCACAACCCCCTAAGCGTCCAGGGACCCCTTCAGCCTGGACGTAGATATTGCTGTCCTCCAGGAAGCCTTTAATCCCCACCAGGACCTCTACAGCCTGGACGCAAGTACCTATGCCCCTCACAACCCCCGTAACTCTCCCAGGGTCCCGTCCATACTGGATGTAGGTATCTGTGACCCTACGAACCCCCGTAAGCCCTCGAGGGATCTCTACAGCCTCCACGTAGGTGCGATGTTCTGTGCATTACCCTGTGTGGCCACATGGTGTCACTGTTGCTCCATGCAGGAAATGCTCTGTGCATTACCCTGCGTGGCCACATGGTGTCACTGTTGCTCCACGCAGGAAATGCTCTGTGCATTACCCTGTGTGGCCACATGGTGTCACTGTTGCTCCATGGAGGAAATGCTCTGTGCATTACCCTGCGTGGCCACACGGTGTCACTGTTGCTCCATGCAGGAAATGCTCTGTGCATTACCCTGTGTGGCCACATGGTGTCACTGTTGCTCCATGGAGGAAATGCTCTGTGCATTACCCTGCGTGACCACATGGTGTCACTGTTGCTCCATGCAGGAAATGCTCTGTGCATTACCCTGTATGGCCACACGGTGTCACTGTTGCTCCATGCGGGGAAAAGCTCTGGGCATTACCCTGCGTGGCCACATGGTGTCACTGTTGCTCCACGCAGGAAATGCTCTGTGCATTACCCTGCGTGGCCACATGGTGTCACTGTTGCTCCATGCAGGAAATGCTCTGTGCATTACCCTGCGTGGCCACATGGTGTCACTGTTGCTCCACGGGGGAAATGCTCTGTGCATTACCCTGCATGGCCACACAGTGTCACTGTTGCTCCATGCACGAAATGCTCTGGGCATTACTGTGATGGATTGGGGACTGTCTGTCTGGGGGATGGGAGAGCAGGGGGTGACTTTAGGTGAGGGACAGGACCTAAGCCTGTAACTCGAGCTAGGCAAGGCTGAGAGAGTGAGCAACTTTGCCCAGGAAGCTGGACACAGGAAGGGGTCGGCTGCAGGGAGTTAGTTCAGTTTTGGTTTGGATCTGGGTAGCTGGAATTCAGAGAATCCCAAACTGGGAACTAAGCTTCCTGAACCCCCAGAAGGACTCGACTGATGGGTCCTGGTTGTGCCCCAAAGCCCTGCTGTATCCTTCGTTCCTGTTGGCCAAAACAACCCTCTGTTTTCCTGGCTGGCTGAGTCACTGTGTGTTCCTGGAAGAGGGGTGCAGGGCCAGATTCCACCACACTCCATGACACCCCCTAAGCCCCTCTGGGACCCCTGCAGCTGGGACGTAGGTATCTGTGCACCCCACCAAACCCCTGAGCCCCCCAGGGACCCCTACAGCCTGGACATAGGTGGAACCCGTCTGCCAGGCTGAACTGACAGCAGCAAGGACTGGGTTCAATACATAGGGTTCATACATATCCCTATTACGTAATGCAAACCAGATCGAGCCCTCACCCAGTGACATGGGAAAATTTTACATACACACCCCTAGGTGCCTCAAAGAGGCAATACTTCCCCTCTCGCAATCATAGAATCTGGGTATAGCAGAAAATGTTTAATAACGTGAGATAAACAACATAGCATTAAATTTGGAAAACACCTCAACTAGGCCGTGTCCTTTTCCCTGGGCTGCAGAATCTAGCAATCCCCAAATCACCCCAAGACTCCAAAGTACAATACCTCAAATATTTCAAGACTCCAGCAACCCCATAATCACCCACACTCCCGCAACCCCAGAGTTCAAGAGTCTATCTGCCGGGTTTTCCCCCCTGCCAGCCTGGGTAGAAAGGGGCACCTTACATGGTCCACTGCTGTCTGCCCTGCCTCTCTGTAGGATTCTGCTTCTACCTTTCCCACAAACTGCTCAGCTTAGTCCACCAGCTGCTTTGTTCCACCAGCCAACCTGTGATCTGCTCCAGCTGTCTCCAAAAACTGCTTAGTTTACTTCACTCCGTGAGCCATTCCAAATGTTCCACAAACTGCTCTTCTCCATCAGCTGCTCTACAATATAGTCTCAAACTCCCCCACTATTTAACACAGCACTTTAATGACTTCAGCTCAGGAACCTGGATCTTCAGTTATTAAGAAATTCACCAACCAACTCTACTATTCAACTGTTAAAAGAGAAGATGATGTAATTGGTGTTTCTGGCTCATCCAAGGAGCCCACTCCCTTGTCTAGCGAGTGCCACTCAATTGATGGTGAGAATCCCTGTCTCAAAGCTGTTTCACAGTTCCTCATCCACACAATCAGGGTGACAACACTCCACATCTCACACCCCAACAACAAATAAACTGGGGATACCATAGCTGCCAAAGTAACCATCCCAGGCTGCCGTGGCCATGTCACGCACGGTGGGTGTGTCTATGCAAACATGATCAGACCCTGAAATCCTTTTCCACACTTGCCATAATTCACCACCAGATGTGAGGGTAGAGTTCATCCTGCTTCTGCTTACATAGGTATCTGTGCCCCCCACAACCCCCTAATCCCACCAAGACCCATCTAGCCTGGATAATGGTATCTGTGCTCTCCACAAACCTCTAAGCCCCCTAGGGAACCCACAAGCCCAGATGTAGGCATCTGTATGCCTCACACACCCCTTAATACCCACAGGAACCTTCCAGACTGTAGGTAGGTATCTGTGACCCCTAGAGCCCCACAAAGTCCCTCGGGACCCCTACAGCATGGATGTTTGTATCTGTGACCGACAAAAACCGCCTAAGCTACCCAGGGCCACCTACCATCAGGATGTAGGTATCTGTTCCCCCCCCAAACACACCTAATCCCCCCGGAACCCCTCCAGCCTAGATGTAGGTATCTCTGACCCCACGAATCCGCTAAGGCATGACAGGACCCCTCCAGCATCGACATAGGTATCTGTGCCCACACAACCCTCCTAAGACCCCCAAAACCCCTCCAGCCTAGACGCAGGTATCTGTGCCCAGCATGAACCCCCTAAGGTCCCTAGGACCCCTCTTGCCTGGATGAATGTATCTGTGCCCCCTACAAACCCCTAAGCCCCCCCCAGGATCCCTATAGACCGGACGTAGATATCTATGCACCCTCACGAACCCACTGATCCTCCCAGCGACCCCTACAGCATGGAAGTAGGTATCTGTACCCCAAAATGCCCCAAAGCAACCCCAGGACCCCTACAGCCTCGATATAGGTATCTGTGCCCCCGCACAACTCCCTAATACCCCCAGAACTCCTCCAGCCTGGACGTAGATATTTGTGACTTCCAGGAACCCCCCAAGCCCTCCCCAGGACTTCTCCAGTCCCTACATAGGTATCTCTGCCCCCCACCAGCCTTCTAAGACTCATAGGGCCCCCACCAGCCTGGTTATAGCTATGTGTACGCCACACAACCCCCCTAAGCTCCCCAGGGCCCCCTCCAACCGGTACGTAGGTATCTGCGCAACCACAAACCCTTAAGTCCCCCAGGGACCCCTCCAGACCATACGTAGGTTTCTGTGACCCTTACCAACTCCTTAAACCCCCAGGGACCACTACAGCCTGAACGTATGTATCTATGCTCACCACAACCCCCTAAGCCATCCAGGGACCTCTCCAGCCCTGGCGTAGATATTTGTGCCCCTCATGAAGCCCCTAATGCCCACCAGAATGTCTCCAGCCTGGACGTAGCTATCTGTGCCCCCACGACCTCTAAGCCCCCCAGGGATCTCTACAGCCTCTACATAGGCGTGATGCTCTGTGCATTACCCTGCATGGCCACATGTTGTCACTGTTCCTCTATGAGAGAAATGCTCTGTGCATTACCCTGCGTGGCCACATGGAATCACTGTTGCTCCATCCAGGAAAAGCTCTGTGCATTTCCCTTCATGGCCACATGGTGTCACTGTTGCTCCATGCAGGAAATACTCTGTCCATTACCTGGTGTGGTCACAAGGTGTCAATCTTGCTCCATGCGGGAAATGCTCTGTGCATTACCCTGCCTGGCCACACGGTGTCACTGTTGCTCCATATGGGAAATGTTCTGTGCGTTACCGTGCGTGGCCACATGGTGTCACTGTTGCTCCATGCAGGAAATGCTCTGTGCATTACCCAGTGTGGCCACACGGTGTCACTGTTGTTCTATGCGGGAAATGCTCTGGGCATTACTGTGATGGAGTAGGGACTGTCTGTGTGGGGGATGGGAGAGCAGGGGGTGACTTTAGGACCGGACACGTGCTCAGCCTGTAACCTGAGCTAGGCGGGGGGAGGGGTCAGCACCTTTGCCCGGGAAGCTGGACACAGGAAATGGCCAGCTGGAGGGAGTTGGGTTAGTTCAGTTTCGGTTTTGGTCTGGGTGGTTGGAATTCAGGGATTCCCAAACTGGGAACTAAGTTTCCTGAACCCCTAGAAGCACTTGATTGTGGGGTCCTGCTTGTGCCTCCAAGCTCTGCTGTATCCTTCGCTCCTGTTGTCCAATAAACCTTCTGTTTTACTGGCTGGCTGAGAGTCACTGTGAGTCCCAGGAAGAGGGGTGCAGGATCAGACCCCCCACACTCCGTGACAGACCCTAAGCCCCTCCGAGACCCCTGCAGCCTGGACGTAGGTATCTGTGCCTCCCACAAACCCCCTAAGCCCCCGAGGGACCTATACAGCCAGAACACTGGTATCTGTACCCCATATAGACTCCATAAGCCCCTTGCGACACTCCAGTGTGCACGTAGGTATATGTGCCCCTCAGAAACCCTCTAAGCCCCCAGGAACCCCTACAGCCTGGAAATAGGTATTTGCACTCCCACAACCCCCCTAACCCCCCCCTCCCGGGACATCTACAATCTGGACGTAGATATCTGTGCCCCTCACGAAATCTCTAACCCCCCCTGGGAACGATACAGCCTGGACATACGTATCTGTGCCCACTCGAACCCCTAAAACCCACTGGTACCCCTACAGCCTGGACATAGGTGTCTTTGGCCCCCACAAATCCCCTAAGACTCCCAGGATGCCTCCAGCCTGGACGTAGGTATCTTTGCCCCCCACTAACCCCCTAAGCCCCCCTGGTAACCCTACAGCCTGGATGTAGGAATATGTGCCCCCCACGAACCCTCTAAGCCCCCATGGGACCCCTAGAGCATGGAGATTGGTATCTGTGTCCCCCCCAAACTCTCTAAGCCCCCCAGGGACCCCTATGGCCTGGACATAGGTATCTGTGCACCCCAAGGCCCCTAAGATCCCCCGGACCTCTGCAGCCTGGCTGTAGGTGTGACGGTGCTGCCCGTGGGAGCCAGCTCAGCTCACTCAATCAGAGTGAACTGCAAACAAAACAGGGCAGACAAATCCCAAACGCTGCTGGTTATTTCAATACTTAGATTTACCAAGCCAGCACAAAACAGCTTCTGTAGTATCTCACTGGTTACTTAGACGTTTAAACCACGCAGTTCCCTTAAAGTACCCAGCCTCAGGCCTCCGTCCAGACACACCTGTTAGATATGATGATGATTCCTGAAAATCTTACTTCATCATATAAAAGAAAAGATTCTTCCGATCCCAAAGGATCAGCCACATAACCAGGTTCAATTATAACTTAGATTTTACCTAAAATACATGCTATAGCCAATTCTTATTAACTAAGCTAAAATTTATTAGAAAAGAAAAGAGAGAGAGTGAGTGTTGGTTAAAAGATTAATAGACATATAGACTTGAATTCAATTTTTGAGGTTCAGATACAAAGTAGAGATGAGCTTGTAGTTGCCAAAAGTCCTTTTAGAAATAGTCCATAGGTTATAATCCAATGTCCATATTCAGGGTGGCTCCAGTCAATGACTGGGGATCTCAATCCTTGTGGCTTAAGGTTTCCCCCTCTTGAAACCCAAAGTAGATCTGAGATGAAGAAGGATCGTGTCCCAGGTTCTTAAACATTTCCAGCAGCCTTTCAGCCTGAGAAAACAATAGGCTTAACTCTTCTTCCAAACATCCTGGCAATTAGTACATCCATCAAACACTTCAGATACAGATTACCACAACCTTCAAAGAGACACAGACAATAATACTATTTCACTCAAGTATCATCATTAATGTTAATATTCTTTTTTTGCTCTTTGAATTAAAACTAGAGCAATAGACAAGACTTGTTTGCTGACATCACAAGACCTGAGCAAACACCTCCCCTTCTACCTCTAACACTGCAGACTTGCATTTCAAAGCTCTGTTCATTTACATATCTTGTTAAGCAGTTTTTAAGGTTCACCCACGGGTCAGGTCAGTCGGTGAGGTGAGTTAATTAACTCTTTCTGGCCCTGTCACCTTTCAATGAGATATTAGATTATACTTATAATGTCACAGTCACGGTGAGTTGACTGCTGCAGCTCCCCGTAGACTCTGCCTGCGCCTCTCACCGAGCTGGAGTACAGCAGGTGAGGGGAGAGCACTCAATGTATTGCATCTACACTAGACGCGATATATCAACCCCCGCTGGATCGATCGCTGCCCATCGATTCGGCAGGTGGTATAGACATACCCCGAGTATCTGGTGATCGGAGCTGGACCCCCGAGGGGGACACATTGAAGGAACTCAGGGGTTAAGGTGCCTCTATTGTCAACTGTCAGGGCTGCTGTGGCTCAGAGGAGGGTGCTTGACTGCCTGGCAGGCTTAGGCGCCGCAAGCCTTGGAGGTGGGAGAAGTGAAGCGGCCACGGCGTGCTCAGGGTGCTCGTGCTCAGAGCAGGGGTGAGCTCGGGCGACGGGGGTGCCGCAGGGCAGAGCAGGAGAGTTGCCACAAGAGGGGAGCCTCAGGGTGGAGGGGGGAGCTGCCACGGGTGGGGCGCCTCAGGGCAGGGGTGCGGTGGGGGGGAGGGTGCAAGGTGGAAGTTTCGCCTAGGGCATGAAACTTCCTTGCACTGGCCCTGCCCCACGCCCTGCCTGCAGCCAGCCCTGCACCCCCTGCCCTGCCCTGCCCTGCCGGCAGTCAGCCTCTGTCTCCAGCCAGCCCTGCACCTTCTGCTTTGCCTGCACCAGCCGCATCCTCCCTGCCCTGTCTCCAGCCAACCCCTGATGCACCCCCCTGCCTGAAGCCAGCCAGCCCCGCAGCCCTTGCCCTGCCTGAAGCCAGACCCTACCTCCAGCCAACCCCACATCCACTGGTGCCCTGCACTTCCCAGGGCAGTAACCCTGCACATCTGCTTCAATGAGGGGGGCAGGGAGCAGCTGGGACCCACACATGTGCACACCCTAGGGTGACAAGACAGCAAGTGTGAAAAATCGGGACGGCATGGGGGGTAATAGGATCCTAGATAAGAAAAAGACCCCAAAATTCGGACTGTCCCTATAAAATTGGGACATCTGGTCACCATAGCACACCCCCAGGACTCCTGAGTTCCATTGCTGGGTTTCCTATTGGTTCCTCTGCTGGTTGTTTTCCTTTTCCTGGGGACTTTGGGCAAGTTGCTCCCCACTCTCGGGCTCTGTCCCCAGCAGTCAAATGGGGATTTCATACTTTCCCGCTATTGGAAAGTGCTGGGAGAATCCCCCAGCAAAAGCTGCTCTGACAGTGCTAAGCAGCATCTGACCAATCAAGGTCGGAGCTCACTGCCCAGGAGGAGTGCTTGGCTCTGGGGTTTCACTTCAGCCCAGTGTAGAGAGAGAGCCCTAACCATGGAGTTTGGCTCAAGAAGACCAAGTCTCCAATTTGTTAAGGGTGTTTTGAATTTCAATCCTGTGCTCCAAAGTGCTTGGTGTCAGTTGTAAACTTTAGGAGCATGCTCTCCACTCCATTTTCCAAATCATTCATGAAAATATAGAATAGTACCTGACACCGGACTGATCCCTGCCAGACCCACTAGGTTCACCCTCCCCGTTGGGCAGCTAAACATGGAGAAGGGCTCCTGGAGTCTTGGCTTTCAACCAGCTCTGCACCCACATTACACTGATTGCAGCTGGACTACATTTCCCTCGATTGCTTCTGAGAATGTCCTACGGGACTGTGTCAAAAGCCTTAGTAACACCAAGCTAGATCCCATCTATTGTTTACTCACCTCTACCAGGCCCAGAACCCTGCCAAAGAAGGAAAGAGGATTGGTTTGGAATGATTTGTTCTTGACAATTCCACGCTCACTAGTCATAAGAACCAAATCATCCTGTAGGTGCTGCTGACAAACTGAGTGTTTAAGAATGTATTGCAGGATCTCTCCAGCTATGGCAGTCAGGCTAGCTAGTCTGTAAGTCCCAGAGGTCTTTTTGTTCCCCTTTGAAAGATAGGTCCTGTCTTGTTCATGGATGGGAAGATGTTCTTTTTCAGGGGTCTCAGACAAGAACTGGGGCACAACACCTGGTTTGTTAAGGCCACAAAAACGGAGGCAGGAACCTCTTCTCTCCTGCTGGCAAAGAACCCCAGGTACCTAAACGATAGGGACTCACATCTTTGAATGGGCTTTAAAAAGGCAGTGGTTAATAAGTTTGACTCATAGACTCATAGACTTATAGGTCAGAAGGGACCAATCTGATCATCTAGTCTGACCTCCTGCACAAGGCAGGCCACAGAACCCCACCCATCCAATTTTGTACAACCCCTATCCCAGGACCGAGTTATTGAAATCCTCAAAAATGGTTTGAAGACCTCAAGCTGCAGAGACACCACCAGCAAGCGACCCGTGCCCCATGCTGCAGGGGAAGGCGAAAAACCTCCAGGGCACCTGCCAATCCGCCCTGGAGGAAAATTCCTTCCCGACCCCAAATATGGCGATCAGCTAAACCCTGAGCATGTGGGCAAGAGTCACCAGCCAGCACCCAAGAAGGAGTTCTCCGCAGCAACTCAGTACCCATCGCATGCAACATCACCCCGCAGACCATTGAGCAGACCTATCTGGTGGTAATCCAAGATCAATTGCCCAAATTAACGATCCTATCATAACATCCCCTCCATATACTTATCAAGCTTTGTCTTAAAGCCAGAAAAGTCTTTTGCCCCCCACTACTTCCCTCGGAAGGCTAGTTCCAGAACTTCACTCCCCTAATG
Organism: Gopherus flavomarginatus; assembly: GCF_025201925.1. Classification (NCBI taxonomy): domain Eukaryota; kingdom Metazoa; phylum Chordata; order Testudines; family Testudinidae; genus Gopherus; species Gopherus flavomarginatus. The sequence continues at coordinate 138,801,151 of NC_066619.1, read as the reverse complement.
GTTAGAAACCTTCGTCTAATTTCAAGTCTAAACTTCCTAATATCCAGTTTATACCCATTCGTCCTCGTGCCTACATTAGTACTAAACTGAAATAATTCCTCTCCCTCCCTAACGTTAACCCCCTTGATATATTTATATAGAGCAAGCATATCCCCCTGCAGCCTTCTTCTGGCCAGGCTAAACAAGCCAAGCTCTTTGAGTCTCCTTTCATAAGGCAATTTTTCCATTCCTCGGATCATCCTAGTAGCCCGTCTCTGAACCTGTTCCAGTTTGAATTCATCCTTCTTGAACATGGGACACCAGAACTGCACACAGTATTCCAGATGGGGTCTCACCAACGCCTTATATAACGGTACTAACACCTCCTTATCCTTGCTGGAAATACCCCACCTGATGCATCGCAAAATCGCATTTGCTTTTTTTACAGCCGTATCACATTGGCGACTCATAGTCATCCTGCTATCAACCAATACCCCAAGGTCCTTCTCCTCCTCTGTCGCTTCCAACTGATGCGCCCCCAACGTATATCTAAAATTCTTATTATTAATTCCTAAGTGCATGACCTTGCACTTTTCACTATTGTATTTCATCCTATTTCTATTACTCCAGTTTACAAGGTGATTCAGATCTTCCTGAATAGTATCCCTGTCCTTCTCCGTGTTAGCAATACCTCCCCAGTTTGGTGTCATCCGCAAACTTTATTAGCACATTCCCGCTCTTTGTGCCAAGGTCATTAATAAAAAATGTTAAATAAGATCGGTCCCAAAACCGATCCTTGAGGGACTCCACTAGTGACCTCCTTCCAGTCTGACAGTTCACCTTTCAATACGACCCGCTGGAGTCTCCCCTTTAACCAGTTCCTTATCCACCTTACAACTTTCATATTCATCCCCATCTTTTCCAATTTAACTAACAGTTCACCATGCGGAACCGTGTCAAACTCCTTACTGAAATCGAAGTAAATTATATCTACCGCATTTCCTTTATCTAAGTAATCCGTCACCTTCTCAAAGAAGGAGATCAGATTGGTTTGACACGATCTACCTTTAGTAAATCCGTGTTGCAATTCGTCCCAATTACCATTGACCTCTATGTCCTTAACTACTTTCTCCCTTAAAATTTTTTCCAAGACCTTACATGCTACAGACGTCAAGCTAACAGGCCTATAATTACCCGGATCACTTTTATTCCCTTTCTTAAAAATAGGAACTACATTAGCAATCCTCCAGTCATACGGCACAACCCCCGAGTTTATCGATTGCTTAAAAATTCTCGCTAACGGGCTCGCAATTTCACGCGCCAGTTCCTTTAATATCCTCGGATGGCGATTGTCCGGGCCCTCCGACTTTGTCCCATTGAGCTGTTCACGTACGGCCTCTACCTCAGTTGCGGTAATATCCACTTCCATATCCACATTCCCATTTATCATCCCTCCATCATCGCTAGACTCCTCACTAGTCTTATTAAAAACTGAGGCAAAGTACTTGTTTAGATGTTGGGCCATGCCCAGGAATTCTTGCAGTTCAGCCAGGGACACACTTACACAATGGCACAGCAGTGTGTGTGTTGTGGAAGCTGGTCTGAGGGAACAATTGGAATTGATCACTCAGTGAGAACAGAACTGGAGTGTAGTGAGAGACACATTTCAAGCAAGTAGTTGTGGCTGAGCGGTTAAGGTGATGGGCTAGAAATCCATTGGGGTCTCCCTGAACAGGTTCAAATCCTGCCAACTACGGAGGAAGTTGTGGTTCTTCAGTTTCAACAAAGCTGGGTCTTGTCTCACTCTCAAGCTATATCTACACTATTGGGTAATGTGGCTTTAAAGTGTTTCAATTAAACAGCTGTTGCATGTCCACACTATGCCCCTGGTGTCACCAGAGCACATCCAGGCTAGACTCTTGGATGGCCACAGAGAGCAGTGCATTGTAGAGAGCAGTGCATTGTGGGTAGCTGTGCAACTGGCTGCGGGTGCTTTGGGAAGGGTTTGCAAAGCCTCATGGGCTGGTACAGCATCACATGATGCAGGTTTCTCTATAACATTGTTCCATGGGAATCCTACTAGATTGCCAGCTGCTTTTCAACTGCAATGTGCCTGGTGGGGTAGAGAGTGTGTTTGTGTGTGTGGGGAGAGGGATTGTGTGGGCACACTGTCTCTAAGTTCAGACAGCTGCTGCAAGCAACCAGTCCTGAGGCAGGGGGAAGGGGACAGCCCCAACATCAGCCACTGTTTCCCTCACTGGCTCAGCTCAGCACAGCAGCCTCTGTGACACACACACACTGCTGCCTGCTTAGCTCTGTGTCAGGGGTGCTGGAACAGGGGGTTAGAGGGCCATGGCCCCACCACTCTTTACTGGCTGTTAGGACAAATGATGGAGTGGGGGGAAGGCTGGAGTCTTGGGGGGAAAAGGCGTTCTGTGGGTGTGGCCTCGGGGGAGGGGTGGTGTGAATGTGGGTCCCTGGTTAAGGGGTGTCATGGGAGCACCACAGTTCAGACAACAGTGCCCCCCCACACACTGTAAGGAAGCTCCCGTCGCCCCTGCTCTGTGTTCGTGGCGCGGGAGAGAGCAGGGTTCCACGGCAGAGATTTGCTCCCCAGGGCTCCGGCAGGGGGGATCAGGCAGCGATTTAAAGGGCCCGGGGCTCTGGCCTCTGCAGGGAGCCCTGGGTCCTTTAAATCACCAGCTTGGGGAAGCTGGGCCGGGCTAGCACAGCGTACCCGCTCTTGCCGGTACCCCATACCGGACCGGACCGGCTTACTTTCACCTCTAGAAGGACCTCACCTGGATCAATAACTGGTTAAAAGCTAGGAAACAAAGGGCAGGACTAAATGGTCAGTTTTCAGGATGCAAACAGGTAACTAGTGGTGTCTGTACTGGGACTATTCAACATATTGATAAACGATCTGCTAAACAGCGAGGTGACAAATTTTGCAGATGATCCCAAACTACAGAGGATAGTTAAGTGCGAAGCAGCCTGTGAGGAGCTAAAAAGAGATTTCACAAAACTGGGTGAAAGGGCAACAAAATGGCAGATGAAATTCAATGTTGATAAATGCAAGGTGATGCACATTGGCAAACACAATCTCAACTCTACATATAAAACGATGGGATGTAAAATAGCTATTGCAACTCAAGTGAGAGATCTTGGAGTCACTGTGGATAGTTCTCTGCAAACATCCACTCAATGTGCAGCGGCCGGCAAAAAGCAGGGAAGGTGTCCCTAGTCTCTGTTTGCTGGGAATGGGTAACAGGGGATAGATCACTTGATGATTACCTGTTCTGTTCATTCCCTCTGGGGCACCTGGCTTTGGCCGCTATGGGAAGACAGGACACTGGGCAAAATGGACCCAGTCTGACCCAGTCTGGCTGCTCTTAAGTCCCTATGCTCCTTTCATACAGATGCCTGGGATTCTGCCTCACAATGTGTCCCTGAGGTCTCAGCCAAAATGCCCAGACTGGCAAACACTCTGGGCTCCTGAAGCCTCTGCCTCCCACCTAGTGCCTATGGCTCATGCCTGACCCTTGCTGCTGCTCCTTGCTGTAGAAGGTGAAAGGAGCAGAGGCAGCGCAGGAGCCTTCTGGGAACGCAGATCTGAGGCTTTGGGAGAGACACATTGTCTAAGACATCAGAGCGCTGTAAACCATGCAGCCACCCCTTCAATCAGGGCCTATTCCAGCCCTGAGTCTGGGCTACCATGATCCCTCCCGCAGAGCAGGGTGCCCACAGATTACAGCCTGAAAATAGGCATGTGACACTAATTCCTGTTCTCCCTGGCAGGGTCTGACCTAGACCAAGTGGCACCCTAGGCAAGACGTGTCTTCGGAGCCCCCCCCCCATATATTAAAATTTTAAGTATCTTATTTTTCATTGCATTTGTAGCTCAGTACATGATTTTGATGTACAATTTCGATGCATGATTTTCTCTGTCATATAAGATGCTAAATTTGCAGGCTAGGTTCTGTAAACCTGTATTTATTCATGCCATATATAAGCAAATAAAACAAATGCATTTTCTTTAAGCATATAGAAACTTTTTAATTTTAACGGTAACTGAAACGTACTAACATCTAGAAATGGAACTGTCACCAGCACAGGGCTGGCCAGGATTAAATAGTGTTACAGTAGGAGACAGCGTTAGGATGTTAACCCCAGGCCTTTAGTTGAAAGGTGGCTTCTCTCACCTTTCCCCCATGAACTGAAGCGCAGCATTAAAGAGATCCAAAGATTGGCCAATGGCATTTTCAAGTGCTAAAATAGCAAGCGATGTCGCTCTCTCATTGGCCATCAGTGGCTGAAGATGTGGTTTAATGAGCCAAAAAGAAACCTAGCAGCTGCTGAAGTAGTTCAGTTGGGAGCGTGCTAGACTAGCAGGCTATTCTATCCAGCTTTGTGCACAGGTGGGATGTTTTCTGAAAGGTGCAGCAGTTCCTTTAACTGCCACGAGTCCCTCATTTCAGGCTATGCAGCAGGAAAAGACAGAATGGGCTTCTGCACCGAGTTGGCCCACCTGACCTTTCATTCTTCTCTTGCTCTTTGTCAGCAAGGAGAAGAAAAAGAAGATCTCCCTCAAGCTGGAGTCACACGGGCGAGGTAAGGACGACTTTCTGAGTGCCGGCTCCAGTCCTCTGCTCTGCCAGCTGACCTATTGAAGGGCTGCCACCACTTTCTCTAGGTTTGTCCATCGGTCTGTGGCAGGGTGAGCAACAGCCAAGCAGATGGAGTTTTTGTAGTGTAATGGTTATCACATTTGCCTAACACGCAAAAGGTCCCTGATTCAAATCCAGGCAGAAACATGCTGGTTTCCTTTTCCCAGATCCCCTTGCTGTTCAGGAAGGTGCTCCTCCTTCTGCCACTGGCCTGTCCCTGGGATAACTCCAACCCCTGCATGACAGAAGGTGCTGACAGCAGTGGAGAAAGCACCTTGGTGTCAGGCTGGAGAACCTAGAGGAGTTAGGCATGTTACCTTTCAGAGACTTGTGGCTTGGCCTCCTCTGCCCTTGGAGATTGGCAGGTGGACGCCGGCTCTTCCTGCTGGCCTTCTTTGCGTGACTTCCAAAAGGAGGAAGTGAGGCAGGAATGGGGCAAAAGAGGAAAGTCAAGCTGAGAAAGGCAGGGCAGAAACTAAGCACATCATTGTGGCTAAGTGGGGTTAGTAGAGCACCACCATTCATTCTGCAAAGCCTGGGGAGGTGTGGTTGGCTGCTGGCAGGCAGAATCCTGTGCCTGCCTTTTGGCTTCCCAGGAGTGGCTACCTGCAGCCCAGGAGAAGAAGGGGGGTTCTGGGTCAAAGGAAAACAAGCAAAGCTGAGTCCAAGTGGAGAATGGCTGCTCCTTTATGGCCAACCTGGGGGCATGACTGATGGTTTTAGAGGTGGAGGCTGGGCTGGCTGTGAGCAACTGGGATCCAGGAAACCCCCACCTGCCCTTCTGAGGGCCAAACCATGGAGGTGCGGTTGGCTGCTGGGAGATAGACCCCTGTGGCTGGCTGTTGGCCTCCCAGGGATGGCTCCTTGCAGCCCAGGAGAAGCGGGGTTCTGGGGGGAAGGAAAATAAGCAATGACGAGGCTGAGTAGGCTCCTTTCTGGCCAAGATGGTGGGCTGTGGTGGCTCTGGGTGTTGCCTGTAAGCCATAAGTGGACTTGGTGCAGTGAAAACTGCTGCTCCATTCTGCCTGACCTGGGGGTGCCATGGACGACTTGGGAGTGGGGGCAGGGCCCTGGCTGTGAGCAAATGGGATCCAGGAAGCCCATCCTGCCCCTCCATGGGGACCCTGGCCTCAAGCCATGGGGACTCCTGCCATGGGGACCCTGGCCTCAAGCCTGCCCAGCATGTGCTGTAGCTCGAGCATTAAGCCTTCCTGTGTGGCCTGTGCTGGAGCTGACCCTGGGCCCCTGTGGGGCACTGTTGGGGGAAATCCCGACTGCCGGTCACTTTGGGAGCTGTGCTGCCCGAGGTAAGCACCCCCCCTCCGACCACCTCCTGCACCCTTACCCCTGCCCCAGCACAGAGGCTCTCTGTGTCTTGAACAAGCACTGTCAAGGATTGGCCAAGAACTTCTGCTCTGTTTATGTGAAAGAGACACAAAAAAGGGAGCCCAGCGGACAAGTTTAATTCACAAGCACAAACTGGCTGGCCAAGCCAGGATCTCTCAGTTACTCAGAAGGCTCTTCAGCCAGCTCTTCCCAAAGACCAGTCTCTGGAGGCTTTTGTGACATGATGTACCTCAAAATAGCCCCCTGTAGCTCACATATTCATCATTCATATATGACTGTGATATGTCATACAAACAATTCCATGTCAGTTATCACATGAAAAGTCATGATCTGCTGAAATCGGTTACTCTGTCCAAATATGTATAGCATGAGGGTGTATGAAGTTATGCATTTTGCTGTATGGTTGTTACTGAAATATGCTATAATTTTGCTAGTGACCCCTGCCAAGGAGAGAGTTCAACAACCATGAATCAGCAGAGGAATTGTAATTAAGGGATTTCCAATTCAATGACAGATGCCCAAACACAACACTGTGGGGACTGCTCAAGTCTATGAGTCAGTTGCACAAGACCACACCAAGAGGATTCCCCAACCTAGTGACTCAGCAGAGCCCACCCGGACACGTCTGGGCAAGTGTCTTCTAGACACTTGAACTAAGGATATAAAATAGGAGACTGTGGCATCATGTTTTTGCCTTTGTCCTCCCCCACCTATGTTGGAAGCAGCAGGAATCCTGAGAAAATGAAGGGGGGAATTCTATGTATTAAGGAGGGTAACATCCAGTGGAGTGAGAAAAATGCTTGACCTAACTACTGCCTAGTGTAATAAGGTGTAAAGTTTAGATTTTGCTGTGGTCATACAGTGCTTAGTGCTCTGCGTTGTGGCCCCAAGAGCCATGGATGCAAGTTGAGTTACGATGACCTTTTCCTTGTCTCCACATTTCTTAGGTGCCTCCTTCCAACACTGCTCAGAAAAAATGACTGGTTTCTTTTGGAAGTATTTGCATTGCAAGGCAGAGGCAGTCTTCTCTGTTTCCTCAGAAGATTGACCAAAAGTTGGGAAGAGCAGACACATTTGGCAAGGCACCACTGGGTGCTGCATCTCTAACCTCCACTTTACCTGGCAGGTGAGTCAGCCAGCTTAGCCACGGTGCCACTCTCTGGGACTTTTCTCCCAACTGCTCCATTTTTTATCAGTGACTATCTAAAGGAAGGTGACATGACATCTGCGTGTGAACATCCCCAGTGAATCACAAGGACATGTGGCGCAGACTCTCACGTTGCAGCTATTGCAGTCAAAGCAACCACCATGCTAATGCCAGTCACAGCAGCCTTTTCATCAACTCCAGGCTTGTGATTTGATTCTTTCCAATGCTTCTCTACAAAAAAGCCTTTTCCTTAGCAAGCAATGACTTGGCTACCAAGGGAGGTCTCTTCTGTTTCCTAGGAAGACACAGGAAAATGTGAGCAGAGGAGACAAAAGCCATACACGAAGGCAACACTGGGAGTTGAACCCAGGATCTCCTATTTCGGAGGCAGGTGCTTTAGCCAGCTAAGCCATGGTGCCTGCCTCGAGAAAGTGTTTGCAACTGTTCCATTTGATGGCCCAGGACAACACCTGCAAATTCTAAAGTACAGACATTCCACATTTCCCTCAAGACCTGCAGACCTTGAGGTGTCTGGCTCTCCGTGCACAGAAAGCCACAGCTGAGATGACAGAGGGCTTTAACATGTGCTTCTCCCACCAGCCACTGTGATCATATAGCGGTTAGTGATCTGTGTTTCAGTCGCAGCAACCTCGGCTCAATTCTCAGTCATGGTAACCTTTCCACCAGCTCTAAACTTCTCATTTGCCATTTTCAAAGTGTGGGGAGGTGTCTGCCCCCAACCAAGCAGGAGAAAGATTAAGGCAGCCTTGCAGAGGCTGCGCAGAACCCGGCCTATCAGGAAAGGGCTTATTGGGAGAGCCAATCAGGAGAAGGCTTGCTGGAGCAGCCCATATATAAAGGGCTGCTCAGCACAGCAAGAGTTAGTCACTGCTTGGAGTTTGAGGAGGGAGGTTTGGCTGGGGCTGGGGCTGGGGCTGGGGCTGGGGCTGGGGCTGGGGCAGGGTGGGCGGGCACCATGATCAGAGTAGTGCTGGGTGGGTAAGGGGAGCATGAGTGACCTTCTGGCCGAATTCTGCCAGACTGAGGCCCTAATACAAAGGCGGAGGAAGGTGCTGGCGCTGTGGGGAAGTGGTCCAGGGAAACAGATGCAGGGTTGGACGTTCACGACTTTTGCCTCCGTAGTGGCTGACACGGGTGGCTACACCCTGAACTGCAGCCAGCGACTGAGGCAAGTGTCCGGGTAGAGAACAGCTGCCCCCGGGAATCGGGGAGAGAACTGAGTGGGGCACAGCCAAAGGGCTGTGTCCATAAGAGGACACTGAAGTCCTGAGAGCGCCATGGGTCCTAATGATAAAACAGATGCAGCCAGATGCCACTAGATGAAGGTGCACCGGTGAACCAGAACTTATTACCAGGATGGCCAGCAAGAGGCACCACAGCAATGAGGCATGCCCCATGGCACAAAGACTTAGCCGCAAGGAAGGCTCTCTCTGTCTTGAACAAGCACTTAGAAGGATTCTGCTGACAGGTCTTTACTTTTTTTGAAAAGAGATACAAAAAAGGAGCCAACAGACACACTAGGTTCAGCAAGGAAGAACTGGCAGGCCAAGCCAGGCTCTCCTGGTTAGTAGGAAGGCTCTTCAGCCAGCTCTTCCCAAAGATCACTATCTAGAGACCTTTTAACAGCCACTGCAGATGCTGACCACAAAACAGGCAAAGAGATGCCAAAATAGAGTTCTCCACTGCCTGCAGCCATCACGCTACCAGGAGTTCTGTGCACAGAGAGGCCCCTGCTGGGGGGAAGAGGCCTTGTTAGAGACTCTTCTGACACCAGCCGTTCTCAAATAGTGTTTAGTGTTCTGAGTTGTGACTTCAGCATCCACAGATGCCAGTCCAGTTGGGGGACATTTTTCCTGTCTCCACATTTGTCTAGTGCCTCCTTTCAACACTTGTCACCAAAAAGACCTGTTTCTTTTGCAAGCAATGTACAGCTAGGCAAAGGCAGTCTTCTCCATTTCCTCAAAAGATCACCAAGCTGTGAGGAGAGGACACACATTCAGCCAGGCTGGATCCTGAATCTTCTCTTTCTTCAGCAGGTGTCCGAGAAAGACAGAAATCTACACCATGTAGAGGTCAAAAATAGGAGTTTATTACACACAGTGCTGGCGGAGTGTCACCTTGCTTATTAGGCTCAGAGACATTGTTTAATTAATTAATTACAATAGAATATATAGATTTTTCACAAGCAGGGGAAAGTGACGGGGTAGGCAGTTCCACACCCCGGGATAGGTTTTGCAGCAAGACAAGATAAGCACATTAGCCAATAGTTAACAGATTACATAATGTCTCCACCCATGGTCTCGAGTTAGCAAGTTAACATTTCATTAATACTTTGATAAAATGTTGTTAGTATAAAATATCTATGTTGAATTCTGATTTGGGGTCCATAGGAATGGAGCAACTCCTTTGATTGTCCAACAGGTACATTCCTAGGGGTTAAAGCAAAGAAACAGTGAAAGTATATGGCAATAAAGATTTTCTGTGTGTCTAAAGGCAGGCATTGGTCCCTGGGAAGGGACGTGGAAGGATGACATATCTTATACTGACATGTGACAACTTTTCATAAACTCAAGACTGGATCTCTGGGAAGAACGTCTCCCTACAGAAGAAACAAACACAATAGGAACAGGGATTCTTTGTTCAATCTGCATCTCTGAATAAGACACAATTCTTTAGTTCTTAGCTCCAACACCTGGCAATTTGCTGACCAGGCCTATCTTAGCAAGCAAGGCTTTCTGTTTACCCCAGCTTTCTCTTAGCTTATCACTATTTGCTAGGCCTCTGGTCCTTGACCATACTCTGGACTTTGAGTCTGGAAAAGAGCTGGCACAATCCATGCACCAGGTTGCTACATAAAGAGCAAATAGATTTTTAATCCTTCACATGAAGTAATGGCAAAGCTCTTGGTTCAGGCCTGTAGCAGCTATGGAATAAACTGCAGGTTCAAATCAAGTCTCTGGAGTCCATCCACAACTGGGATGGGGCATTCAGTCCTTTGTACAGAGCTGAACTTGTTTGTAGCAAAGTCCCTCCAGAGGTATGAAGCAGGACTGAAGACAAGATGGAGATGAGGCATCAGCCTTTTATAGTCTCTTGCCACGTGGTCTTTGCTTTCTTTGTCCCAAGGACACTCTATCCAGCACGTGGCATAGAAAAACCTTTGAGTTCTGTCCACAGGCAGGTCCCTGCATACCTTGATGAGTCACAAGGTGTATCTGCCTTCTCTGAATGGGTCGATTGTATAACTGATGGTCCTTAGTGGGCCATCAAGCAGGCTAGGCAGAACTGACACCAACTTGTCTTGAGTGTTCCCCAGAAGCAGAGCACGAGTTTGAAATATGGACAGCATAGAACCAATATTCATAACGTCAACTACAAAAATGATACACATCTAGAGATAGCATCATTATAATCAGTCAATCAGAACCTCTTCACAGACCCCTTACGTGGCACTTTTCTATAATATTGGCTGCAAATATAGAACAGTGGTCGCAATGGTGATCTATACAGTTACAGATTAAGTCATTAATGTCACAGGAGGTGACATGGTATCAGTGAGACTGATATTGGAATGCTGCCTCCAGTTCTGGTGTCCTCGGTTGAAAAAGATGATGTGAAATTGGAGCTGGGGCAGCAAAAAGCCACCAAATGTTCTGAGGGCTGGAGAAAAATGCCTTCTAGTGAGCTATTGAAAGAGCTCCGTCTGTTTAGCTTATCAAAAGAAGATTGAAAGGTGACTTCACTGAAGTGTTGAAGGGCCTTAATGGAGAGAAAATATTGGGTGTTAGAGGGCTTTTTAATTGAGCAGAGAAAGGCATAACAAGACCCAACGGCTGGAAGGTAAAAAGAGACAAATTCATATTACAACTAAGGCACAAATATTCAACAGCGAGGATGATTCACCACAGGAACAGGCTACCAAGGAAAGTGGTGGATTTGCCATCTCCTGATGTCATTTAATGAAGACTAGATGCCTTTCTGGAATGTGTTTGCCTCCAAAGTAGCTCTTTTGTCATACAGGAGGCCTGCAATATGCAGGGGGTCAGATTAGAAGCTCTAATGGTCTCTTCTGGCCAAAAAGTCGACTAATTTCTGAAAAACTGAGTGTAGCATTGGCAGCAGCGTGTGATATTTTCCTGTCTAGCCGGCTTGCTTCCTAGAACGAACGCTCCTTGAGTGGGGTGATCCACAGGGAGTAGCTTGAACCTACAAAGAGCCTGGCCAGGGGCAGGACATTAACACAGCAAGGGAGGGGTGTGGCAGTGACATCACAAAGGCCTTTTTCAGCACCTCAGACTATCGGACAAAGGTGGTGGGGAGGTGGTGACCTCACAGAGAGATGCTGACATCATCCAGGCAGGACAGAGGCGAGGGGCCAGGGAAACCTCAGAGACCCCTGTGTCTTTGCTTCAGCAAGTCTCTTTCTCCAGGTCTCCTTGAGGACTGACAGAGTATTCGGGTTCACGGATGTGAGTGCCAGGAGGAACCTCTTTCGAGTTTTCTCCTTCCCTTGTAGTGATTTTACTAGAAAACAGCCATCCCTGTTTAGAAGGCAAGAGCCTCCTGGAGGTCTGAAACCTGTTCAGTCTGATCCATCTGGTGAGAGTTGAATTCTAGGCATTGAAAACACGAGCTTAAGGAGGCAGAATTTTATTCCACGCCTGGGATTTTGTCCCTTCGAATCACTGGGGACATTAGGGTTTGTCCTTTTTGTTTCACCTTTCCCTCCATCCATCCCTCCCTCCTTTCTCTTTGTCTCTTGCTTCTTTTGTCCTTTCTCCTGTTCCCCTCCCAACACCAGGGTGTCTGTGTGTGTGTGTGTGTGTGTGTGTGTGTGTGTGTGTGTGTGTTACAGGGGAGTGCTCTGCAGCTCCCACTGTGGGTGGTCCATCCAAAACTGTGGGGCTGAAATAGTGCTCTGACAGTGATCCCCACTGGTGACCTGGCCCATCCTTTGTGCTCTCTGGTGAGAACCCTCAGCCTTCCCTCCTCAGGCTCTACCCTGATTGGCAGGGAGGAGACTCAGGTCCTTGTTGTTCTCTTTTAAGATCAAGGAAAATAAGTCAGAACCAGTTCTATGTTTGACAAATTTTGCTGCTTCTCTGCATTAATTGTCTCTGAGCAGTTCATGATTCTGAGCAGTTCATTGCAGTTCTCCTCAAATACTTGCTGAATAATTACTGTGCACTGTTGTTGGTCTGGAGCTCATCTGAGAGCACTTTATTCAGGTCATTCAATGTCTGAAATTCAAGTTCCGATGGTTAGTTTGAAAATCAGGGCTCTTGGGTCCAATTCCCAACTCTGCCACTGACTTGCTGTGTGACATAAGACAAGTCCATTCTCCTTTTTCAGCCTTACCTTCTCCCTTTTTCAAGTAGAGATAATAATGATCTGCTCCTACCTACCTCACAGTGGGCGGAGGATGGGGATCCATTTGAGAGTGTCACTCGGAGTAGGGCATAGTATGAGGTGTCCTATCACGTTTACTCAGAGCAGATTAACACATAATAGAATAGCTGAAATAGTCTATTTGATTTGTATGTTTTTATTTTGAAATTGTTAAGAGCAGCAACGACTTAGCTCAGACTGAAGCATCTTATCTAATGTTTGAGATCTAAGTGTCTCCTCTTGTGTGCGACAAGACAATTTAACACACTGTGACAGACAGGAGATGCTTTTGTTTTGCAACAAAATATTTTAGCAAAGAACTTTTATCCCACTTGTTATGATTTCGAGAAACAAACTGGTTTAGTCTGAATGGGATTTTCTGACAGAAACAGTTGGAATGACATTTCCCCACCATCTCGATTTCTGGGCTCTATCCCTGCCTCTGGAGGGTTTCTTGTCCATTAGAACAGGAGTTGGAACTGGTGGCTTTTCTTTATGGCTCTGCCACCGCTTTGCTTTGTAGGCCCTTGGGTAAGTCACTTCCCTTCTCTGGACCTCAGGCTCCCCTCATCTGTCCAATGGGAACAGAGACAGTTCTTGAACTCTGGGTGGTTGTGAGCCTGAGTGAGATAAGGGGCGTTAAAGCCCTCTGTGAAGGAGAAAAGGGAACTTCTCAGTGACTGGGGCTCCTCTCTGTATGGCCCCAATGGGGAAGGAAAGAGATCGTGTGGGGGAGAAGACAGGCAGAAGGGGTAAAATGGGTCTAAACCAGAAATGAGGAGATTTTCTTCCTGTTAAAATATCCTGGAGTCTCATGGCTGAAAAGTCGCATCTTTAGTTATGTATGAACCAGCAGCCTTGCAATTACCAGGCAAAGGTGTGAACCACAGAGACTGATAATTGCCTGCTTCCCAGCTTTGCCTAAGAAGCAGCTGCAGTGGTGCTACTGGTTAGTGCAAAAGGGGCTACTGCTGGGCTTATGAGTTCAAACCTTACCTTAAATACTGGTTTCTATTCCCCCTGTAGCTTCCCCAACTTGTATTGCCCAATTCACATGGAATGTACCCTACTAGGAAAAGGAGACTAAGTTCTGAAATGTGGAAGCTGATGCTCAGCTTGGAAATATCCACCCTCTGCTGCTATGAATTCCAGTAAATTGTTCACTGTCAGGGAAAATTGATCTATTAGCTGCCAGGAAAGTTGTCTGGGCACCATATCCCCCTGCTTCTTCCAGTGCCCTCCTGGCTCGGTCACGGCTGCAGAAGGATTCTATATGCATTGAGTCTAAATCTTTTCCAAGCCTTCTTAGCACAGCTGGTAGTGTCTCAGTCTCATAATCTGAAGGCTTTGAGTTCAAACCTCTCAGAAGACAATGGTTTTTGCTCCCTGCTTCAAATTTTCTAAAGGAAATCAGAGAAAAGAGACTACAGGAGAGTGTTTTTTAGACACCTTCGCATTCATCTAACACACACACACACAGAATCTTCTAAGGCATTAACTTTTCCTTCTCTATAGAGTTTGTATTCTCCATAGAGCAAAATATATCATAAACATGCACGTGTAAACCTAATACAATATGAAACTCAATACAGATAAAATCTCACCCTCAGAGATCTTCCAATAAGCTTCTTTTGCAGACTAGGCTTATTTCTAGTCTGGGCCCAATCTTTTCACCTGGCGTAATCCTTGTTCCAGCTCAGGTGGTAGCTAGGGGATTTCTTATGACTGCAGCCACCTTTCTTCTGTTCTACCCCCTTATATAACTTTGTTACAAGGCAGGAATTTTTTGTCTCTCTCCTGGCGAAAAGCCCCAGGTTTAAGATGGATTCCTGTACCAGGTGACATGCTCACATGTCCTGTGAGACCCCAAGCCTTCATTTTTCCTGGCCTGACTCACAGACGGTGCAGGACAGAGCCATCCACAGTCAATTGTCCTGGTTAATGGGAGCCATGAAGAGTCCAAACCACTATTAGTGGCCCACACTTTGCATCATTACAAGAAGACCTCAGAGTTCTTGTTCATATTTCTAGTTTCAGATACAAGAATGATCGGTTCATACACATACGATGAACACACACAGTCGATTATAAAATTTGTAATGCTACCTTACATGCATAAAGCATATTCCAGTTACATTATATTCACACTCATTAGCATATTTTAATAAAATCCTATGGAGTGCAACGTCATAGCAGGGAAAGGGTTTTACTGCAGCACCTGGGAGCAGTTGATTTTCATGTTCAGGCTGTGGTATGAGTTTCTCCAGGTTTCTCGTAAGCACACAGGGCCCTTAGCAGGTGCTCTGGATACAGGAATGGCCCAGACATGATAAAGTGATGGGAATTGCGTTTTCCTTTTTAATTTTTGTATTTCCAATGACATTTCTGTTTGTGATTTCGTTTTGCTTTGTATAACTGTGTTTTCTCCTGGATTTGCTATTTAACTAAAAAAAGAATAAGGCCTCAGGGGGCCGGATGGAGGAGCAGGCTGGGGCTAGGACTGCTAAGAGAGTGAAAGCATCAGGTTTTCTGTATTGTTTTCTGTCCTCATTTTCTGAACAGTTTCTTTTCAGCATCAAATTTGCTCAGTTGGTAGAGCATCAGACTTTTAATCTGAGGGTCCAGGGTTCAAGTCCCTGGTCAGGTAGAAGGACAATTCCCCAAGATTTTCAGAAGGCATCTCTTGAGGACTCTCTTTGACTTCAGTTTTTCCTTTTCAGAACTTGGCCTTTCCTAGGAAGGGCTCTTTACTGCTTGGGACTGAAAGTGCTACTTCCTCACCTGTCCACTGGCATTACAGTCTGGAGGAAGAAAGGCCTCTGGGCCTGTAACAAAGTGCTGTGTGCTGATTTTTTGAGCAAATGTAGGGCTGGCCAGAAAGGCATATTCCCACTGGGTATTCCCTGAGAGAAAAAATTGTCCCCACAGAGTCTTTCATGCCAGAAGTCAAACTCTCTGGGCTGGTATTCAGAGCTGTGAATCCTGAAATCAAAGTTGAAGCCCTTGTAGAATTGTGGGGTCCTTTCATTGCCAGCTAATTATTCTGGGATTTCCAAAGCTTCCTCTTGCTCTCTTCAATGACATGGTAGCCTGTCTCTTGCCTGCTAGCTGTTGTGACTCGCACAAGAGGGCATGTTTGATCCCAAAGCAAGGCCCTCCCTTAGGCTCAGTCTGAATAGAGGTCAATGTAGCACTGCATGAGACAGGTCAATTTTATTTTGCTTTGTATAACTCTGTTTTCTCCTGGATCTGATATTTAACTAAAAAAAGAAGAATGTCTCTGGGTGCCACATGGAGAAGCAAGATGGGCCTAGGGCTGCTAAAGAAGCAAGAGTAGCAAATTTTCTGCCCTCTTTTTCTTGACTAGTTTCTCTTCTGCATCAAACTTGCCCTTTTTTCCCATGAGCCTGGCTAGCTCAGTTGGTAGAGCATCAGACTTTTAATCCGACAGTCCAGGGTTCAAATTCCTGGTCAGGTGAAAAGGGAGCATTTCCCCATATGGTACTCCTCCAACAACTGAAAAAGGCATCTCCTCAGGATGTTATTTCACAACAGTCATTTTTCCTCCAGGGCTTGGTCTTTCCTAGAAAGGGCCATGTACTGCCTAGGATGGAAGGGGCAATTTCCTCACATGGCCACTGGCCTCTCAGTCTGGATTAAGAAAGGCCTCTGGAAGTTGATTTTTAATAGCTGCCTTAGTGGAAAGTTGCCTGTTGGATAAACTCCCAGACTGACAATTACAGGGCCGCCCAGAGGATTCAGGGGACCTGGGGCAAAGCAATTTCAGGGGCCCCTTCCATAAAAAAAAATACGTTGCAATACTATAGTAACATGTATTTGGAAGTGTAAAAAATAACTCGTGAAATACATTCAAAAATTAATTTGTAATAATTTGAAAATACACTAAATGCATTATTTAAAAACATAAAATGCTTTAATGGTATGTAAACATTTGCAATTACATGATGGGCTGTTGCTGGGTGATGGTGATTGTTGATGCCAATGGGCTGTCGCTGCCTGGGGGTGGTGCTGCTGTTGCCCTGGGCTGTGTGGGGAGCTGGGCTCGGGGTTGGGGGGTGCCTGGCTCACAGGGGCTGGGCTCAGGGCTGTGGGGAGATGGGGTCGGGGGGTGTCATGGTATAATTCCCCACTCTGAACCTTAGCATCCAAAAGATGGGGTACCAGCATGAATTCCTCTAAGCTCAATTACCAGCTTAGTACTTGTAGCGCTGCCACCAAGCAGGAATTCCAGTGCCTGGTACACTCTGGTCCCCCCAAAACCTTGCCTGGGAATCCCCAAGACCCAGTCCCTCTGGATCTTAACACAAGGAAAGTAAACCCTTTCCCTCACCATTGCCTCTCCCAGGCTTCCCCTCCCTGGGTTACCCTGGAAGATCACTGTGATTCAAACTCCTTGAATCTTAAGCAGAGAGGAAAATGCACCTTTCCCCCTCCTTCTCTCTCCCCCTCCCAGACTCTCCCTGAGAGAGAAAGTAATCCTAACACAGAGAGAAAATTAACCTCTCTCTCCCCCTTCCCTCCTTTCTGCCCACCAATACCCTGGTGGATCCAGACCCAGTCCCCTGGGGTCTCACCAGAATAAAAAACAACAATCAGGTTCTTAAACAAGAAAAAAAAAGTAAAAATTATCTTTGTAAATTTAAAATGGAATAGGTACAGGGTCTTTCAGCTATGGACACTGGGAATACCCTCCCAGCCTTGGTATACAAGTACAAATTAAAATCCTTTCAGCAAAATGCAAATTTGAACTCCTTCCAGCCAAATACACATTTGCAAATAAAGAAAATAAGCATAAGCCTAACTAGCCTTATCACCTAGTACTTACTATTTTGAATCTATAAGAACCTGTATCAGGGAGATTGGAGAGAAACCTGGTTGCACATCTGGTGCCTCTGAGCCCCCAGAGTGAACAACAACCAAAAACTAACAGCACACACAAAAACTTCCCTCCCTCAAGATTTGAAAGTATCCTGTCCCCTCATTGGTCCTCTGGTCAGGTGACAGCCTGGCTCACTGATCTTGTTAACCCTTTACAGGCAAAAGAGAGATGAAGTACTTCTGTTCTATTAACTCTTACTTATCTGTTTATGACAGGGGGTGTCCGGCTCGGAGGGGCTGGGCTCGGAGCTGGGGGTCAGGGCCATGGGGAGGATGGGGTCAGGGGTGCCCAGCTCAGAGGGGCTGGGGTCAGGGGGGTGCCCGTCTCTAGCCCCTTACCATTCTGCTTACCCCCTCTCCCGGACAGCGCTGCAGCGGCATGGTGTTCCAGCAGGGCCTGAGTTCCTGCCGCTCGGCTGCAGCTTGCAGCCCCACCCCCTTGCCAGCTGAGACACCGGGTGATGGGGGGGGACATGGAAACAGGAGGAGGAGCCTCCGACATACTTGTGGGGGCCCCGGTGGGGCCCGGGGAAAATTGCCCCACTTGCTCTCCCTCGTGCAGCCCTGACTCTGGGAGCCCTTTTCGCTGCTGCTGCAGCCTGGGCTCGGCTCCAGGGGACTCCGCCTCCCTCCCTCCTTCTCCGGCTCCTCACACACTCTGGGAGCCCCTTTTGCCGTTGCCGCAACCCGGGCTCAGTAAGAGGGACTTCTGGAAGTCCATTGCTTCTTGTCCTATCCTCAGAGGTTAAGGAGAACAATTTTTCTCCCTCCTACCTGCTTGCAGTAACCTTTTATGTACTTGAAAACCGTTATGAATGAAGGATATCAAAAAAGTTACAAAACAATTAAGAATTTTAAAAGGAAGGATTGGTCCTTTAACATTGCTGACATATGTTTGCTGTATATGTATGTGCTTCAACTCTTCTCTGATCAAATCTCATCTCTGAACCCTAACATGCAGTATAGCCACAGTATAACAGCAGAACAAATGTGAACAAGAACAACTTCCAAAAGAAAAATGCTATAATGTTAGAATGAAGAGAGAGATTTTGGGTGGTCCCAAGAGGTTCTCAAGCCCTGAGTGTCCCTGAAGGAAAGTGCCCAGGTGACAATCCAGACAATCTTCCAAAGCATTTCCTGCTGCTTTTGCAAAAAAAAAAAAACAAAAAAAAAAAAACAAAAAACCCTCTCCTAAGCCACTTGAGGTGGGACTTTCATTCAGAGATTCCAACCTAGACTCATCAGCAAGTTGGGCATCTGGAGACATGTTTGGTTGCAATGATAGGAAATGGGATTCTCTGACCAGGAAGAAAGGCCCCGGCGGGGGGGGAAGGATAGTTTAGTGGTTTGAACATTGGCCCGTTAAACCTGGCATTGTGAGCTCAGTCCTTGAGGGGGGCCCTTTAGGGATCTGAGGCAAAAATCTGTTTAGGGATTGGTCCAGCTTTGAGTAGGGGGTTGGACTAGATGACCTCCTGAGGTTCCTTCCAACCCTGATATTCTATAACCTAGAGCTTAGGAGCATGAAAAAGAAGAGATAGCAATTATTTCCTTACAGAGAAGCAGTTCAGCCTCAGTGCTGGCAAGAGAATCCAAGTAGAATTAGAAAATTTTCAATTATAAGACAAACTCACAAAATAGTTTGGAAACCAAAATTTTTAGAAATACGATCTGAAATCTATTGATATTTTATACATCATGCGAAATGAGATGCAGTGGAATTTTAAAAGATGTTGCTACTATTTATGTGTGACAGGATATTTATGGAAGTCAATTTTTTATTTATTGCTCTTATTTATGTATTTTACAAAGATATTTATTTATAAATAAAGTATTATTTTATACAAAATGGCAACCTATACTAGTAGTGGTTTGAATTAAATACCTGTTTAACCAAATAGTAAATAAATGAAGAACGAGAACAGAAAAAAACCTGTAATTGTCCAGCCTTAAAGCCCCAGTTCCACAGAGTACATATGCATGTGACTAACAAAGTCTATAACCCAGTCCACTGATGTTAGTGCTTCCAGTTGGGAACATATGTAAATACATTGATGAACCAGTGTCCCAGTTTGCAGTACTTCCATATTAAAAACAACAATTACTGAATGATCATTAGACTTTCCATTCTAACAAACCACGCACCACACCTGAACATGGCCCCCTTTTCTACTTCTCTCTTTCATCGGGTTACATTTCCTCCAGAAAACTTCTTGTTGTGGATGTGTAATGTAGGAGATGGTCATGTTGGAAGAGGCCAGATTGGTGCCCTCCTCCCTAGTAACCCAGATTGCAGGCACCCCTTAACAAACACCAATTACAGTAGTTTGTAATTAGCATGCCCAGATCCCATCAATCTGGTATGTGTGCGCTCACATACAAACTTGATTTGATTTTGGTGGGAAGAAGAGGGTATGTATCCAGAACCTGCCCACAATACATTTACAAGCACTGCTCCTCAATATTAAGCCTGTGCTCAAATGAACTTTTCTCAGGTTTGTGATCCCTCCCACCCCATCTCATTATCTGTATGTGCTCCCAGACTAACTTCATTCTTGGATGTACACCACAAACAAAATTTCATGTCAATTATGAGACTAGGAATAGGCCATTCAAATTAGGATTATCAATGTTCTCCCCTCCCTCAATCTCTGAAATTCAGGCCCCTGTTTGGCGGACTACATCAGTCAGTTACTAACCAGGAACAATACCGAATTCTTCTGAAAAAAGTCTTAAAAAAAAAAAAAGCTTGTTGGACTCCCTGCCTTTGTAGGCTGAACCCTCTGCATGCCTGCTCCCCATCAGGAGGAAGAGAAAGGACAAGGAAAAGAAAAAAAAGACTCCCTGGCTTTGCAGGCTCCCAAAAGAAAAAATGCGTCCTCTTAAAATCCTGAGCTCTGTGCTTCTGGCTCAAAATGATCCGACTCCTCTGCAACTATGTCAAGGCTGAATCCCCACTCTGGCAATTTGACCTTGGATTGGTAACGCTGCCACCACTTCTGGGCTCTCACAGGGGTTCTGAACTTGAGTGGTGGCAGCGTTACCAATCCAAGGTCAAACTTGCGGCCCATCGGCGGGCCCCCCGGCGGGCCTTGCGGCCCATCGGCGGGCCCCCCGGCGGGCCTTGCGGCCCATCGGCGGGCCCCCCGGCGGGCCTTGCGGCCCATCGGCGGGCCCCCCGGCGGGCCTTGCGGCCCATCGGCGGGCCCCCCGGCGGGCCTTGCGGCAGTTATAGCCAAACACTGAGTTGCTAAATTTTCCTATCAGCCATCGAAAGGGGAGGAGGTTGCATTTGGATTCTGGCAGCATTTACCAAGCCCAAGTCAGAGAGAAGTTGTAATCTTTCAGTGTAGTACAAGCCTGGAGTGGCAAATATTAATCTTTAAAATCCTTGCAGGCCGCCATCTTCTGAGCTCAGAGTGACAGAATGACTATTACCTGTCCTGAGCGCCTCAGCAAAAGCACACCCCCATTTACCACCACCTAATTATTATTGCAGTACTCTCGGAAACTAAGCAACACACAATATTAATATACGGCAGGAAGACTCACATGCAACACAATATGAATAAAGCACCTCTTTGTCACATCTCCCCCCTCCAAGACCAAACTCAGCGGGGCCACTTGCCATGAAAATGCATCAGCGCTTACCTGAACATGAACCACCTTCACGTTATCATCCTGAAGCTGGAGACTCCACCTCAGGAGCTTTACTTTGGCCTCTTTCATCTGCTGTAGCCACATTAGGGGCGAATGCTCAGTATACACAGTGAAGCGCCGCCCAAATAGATGGCTGCAGCTTTTTAAGGGCCCACACCATGGCCATACATTCCTTTTCTATGGGTGCAGAATCCTGCTTCCCAGGCAGCAGCTTTCCGCTCAGGTACACAATGGGATGTGTCAGTCCATTTCTGTCAACCTACGTTAGCATTGCACCCAGCCCTTTTTCTGAGGCATCTATGAACACCATAAAGGGCTTGTCAAAATCCAGGTTTACCAGCACCAGGCCCTTGACCAGAGAGCCTCCTTTAGAGCACCGACAGCCCTCTGGCACTGCTCGGTTCAGACCACCTTCAGTTCAGTAATTGGGGTGACTATGGAGCTAAAGTAGGGCACAAACCTCCGGTAGTATCCTGCCATCCCAACGAAAGCCTGGACCTGCTTTTTAGTCTGAGGAGCGGGCCAATATCTCATCACCTCCACCTGGGTCGGCACTGGCTTTAGACACTGCCCCCCACCTTGTGGCCCAGGTATGACACCTCCGACATCCCTGTCTTGCTCTTCCCAGACAGGCTTCAGCATCTCACTCCCTTACTGGGTCCCAAAGCCACACAGTTCAGCCAGATGGATGAGGTGGAAGCAGGGGACTATGAACTGTTCAAACAAGCCCTGCTGTGCGAGTTTGAACTGACCTCCGAGGCACACAGGAAAAGGTTCTGGAGTGTGCAGAAGACCCAGGGGATGACCTATCTGGAACTGGTCACGCGGATGGGGGAAAATACACCCACAAGTGGGTGTATGGGGCCGAGACCCAGACCAAGGAGGACGGGATTGAACTAATGGGGCTGGAGCGCCCTGTCCCGCTGACCTGAGGATGTGGTTTGTGGACAAGAGGCCGAAGGACCTGAGCCGCACAGGGCTGCTAGCTGATGAGTTTGTAGACAGCAGGTCGGGATATTGAATGGAATCCCAGGGAGACAGGCCCACATCGGTGCAGAAGGTGAATCACCCAGAGGCTTCCCTGAAGGAATTGTCAGATAAATCCCTCCCGAGAGGCACAGCCAATACCAGAGCTGACCGACCAGCCTCAGGGGACTAACAGGACCTGAGATATAATTACTCTGAGCAGAGGGGTCACAGATGGGCCTGGTACCAAAAGCTCAGGGACAGGATGAGCAAACCGAGCCCTCACAGGGTTAACTGGATGGGAGCCCAGCCGGAGGAGAGGTGAGCTCCCCAGGTGGGAGGGGCTGGCAGTTTAGCAATGGCCCAAGAGAGAGGAGTCTCCCAGGCCAGCTCCTCAGAGAGGCTCGATGCTCTGGATTCAAAGTTCTCAGTGTACAGGGTGGGTGTGGGGCAGCCCATGAGGAGCAAGTGCCTCATTTCCCTGGAGGTGGATGGAAAGCAGGTCACTGTGTTGTGGGACATGGGCGCTGAAGTGACGCTGGCCCGACCTGAGGTGGTGGGCCCAAACCGAGTGGTGCCCAACACCTACCTAACCCTGATGGGCATGTGTGGACCACCAATTAAGGTACCCATGGCAAGGGTACATCTGAAATGAGGGGCCAAGGAGAGGCCTAAAGAATGTGAAGATGCAACATCAGTTCCCAACTGAGGTGCTGATGGGGGGTGACCTGGCAGCCCTCAGAGCACCCTAGTCATCACCTGTTGCCGGAGCCAGCAAAGGACACTCTGCCCTGACGCTGGGGGCCATGCCCTGCCGGGGGCGCAGGTCCCTACCCTGGTGGGAAAGGAGTCACCAGGGACAGGACTTGGTGGGTCTGCGGCCTTGGAACCAGCCACGGAGAGGGAGCAGGTCCCCATCCCTTTCCCAGCCGCTGAATTCCAGACTGAGCTGCAGAAGGATCCCTTCTTCGAGAAGCTAAGGGAACTTGCTGGCCACAGCACAGCGAAACCCCTGGGGCAAGGCTGCTGGGAAAGATTCCTGTGCGAGTGTAACGATGCTGGTTCTAGCGGGACCCAACTGAGAGTGCCAGTTCAGGACAAATTGCTTAAAACAGGGCAGTTACAGCCCAAGGCTGGGGGTTTTCCACCTCTAAGGCAAACCAAACCAGCCTGACAGAGAGGACTTTGGTTTCACCCCACTGGCTAACCACAAGTCACACAAGCAATTCCCTTAGGCACTCTAGTTTCTCAGTATCATCACTAGTGCCACTTGTTATGGGGACAAATGGTTATGAAAACCAGCATCCCAGAAAAAAAGGTTCTCTTGACCCCAAAGGACCGAGCCCCACACTCATGTCAATATACAAATCAGATCTTACCCACAAATCATGGTGTTGCCAATCCTTTAGAATCTAAAGGGTTATTCATAATAGGAAAAAGATAGAGATGAGAGCTAGAATTGGTTAAATGGAATCAATTACATACAGAAAGGGCAAAGTTCTTGGTTCAGGCTTGTAGCAGTGATAGAATAAACTGCAGGTTCAAATCAAGTCTCTGGAGTACATCCACAGCTGGGATGGGTCATCATCCTTTGTTTAGAGATTCTGTTTGTAGCAAAGTCCCTCCGAAGATAAGAAGCAGGATTGAAGACAAGATGGAGACGAGACATCAGCCTTTTACAGTCTTTTCCGGGTGTAAGAACACCACTTTGTCCTTACCGTGGAAAATTACAGCAAAATGGAGTTTGGAGTCACATGGACAAGTTACTGAATCACAAGGCATATCTGCCTTCTCTCAGTGGGTCACTTATATAGCTGATGGTCCTTAATGGGCCATCAAGCAGGCTAGGCAGAGCTGACACCAACTTGTCTGTGGGGGTCACCCAGAAGCATAACAGAAGTTTGAAATACAGATAGTATAGAGCCAATATTCATAACTTCAACTACAAAAATGATACACATATACAGATACATGATACACATAACCAACAAACCATAACCTTGTCTTATATAAAGGGGGTCAAATAGGGTATCTAAGGTTTGGTTCCACTACAGGACTTTGGTTGCAACAATGATCTATACGGTCCCAGTTCATGTCAATAATGTCACAGGGAGAAGGGATTCCTGTACCGGGAATGGGCTCCCCAAGGGGAAGTGGAACCGTGGGGGATCAGGAGACAGCTAGTGGTCCCCCAGAAGTACTGCCACAGGCTACTGTACCTGGCCCATAATATCCCTCTCTCAGGACACCAGGGAATCCAGTGCACCAGGCAGAGGCTGCTACAGAACTTTTTACTGGTCCAGGATATTTGATGCCGTCCAGCAGTACTGCATGTCCTGCGACCCCTGCCCGAGGGTGGGGAAGACCTGGGACAGAGGGAAAGCAGCTTTGGGGCCCCAGCCCATCATAGAAGAGCTTTTCCAGAAAGTGGCCCCCTCAGCAAAGCAACCCGGACAGGGAAAGAATACAATCTGGTGGTGGTAGATTTCGCTACTCTCTATCCTAAGGCTGTGGCCTTGTCCTCTATTGAGGCAGATACTGTGGCAGATGCACTGATGACCGTTTTCAGCAGAGTGGGGTTCCCCAAGGAGGTCCTTACAGACCAGGGCTCCAATTTCATGTCAACTCTGCTCCAGTGCTTGTGGGAGAAGCGTGGGGTCTGATATAGCTGGACTTCAAGCATATCACCCTCAGTCCAACAGGCTGGTGAGGAGATTCAATGGGACGCTAATGATGATGCTGAAAACCTTTAGGAACCAGTACCCACAGGACTGGGACAAGTATTTACCCCACCTGCTGTTCACGTACTGGGAAGTGCCCCAGGAATCAACCATGTTCTTTCCTCTTGAGTTGTTGTATGGGAGGAAAGTGAGGGCACCCCTGTACTTGCTGAGGGATGAATGGGAGGGGAAGGCCTCCTCTGATGGAAAATCGGAGGTGGAATATGTACTCACTTTCCTGGAAAAGCTCACTGAGCTCATGGACTTGTCCAGGGAAAATTTACCCTAGGCCCAAGGGAAGCAAATAGGTGCCCTCTCCTATGCTACCAGGGACCAGGTGACAGTTCTCATTCTCGTGAGAAAGAGAAACTACAGGCTGCCGGGGATGGGCCCTTTAAGGTCATCAAGCAGCTGAATATGGCAATCTATGTAGTGAAACCCTTGCAGACAGAGTCCATGAAAATGTTACATTTCTTCTGGGATGATAAGAACCTCAGTAGCTGAACACATCTTGATGAAACTTATTCAACATAAGAATGGCCACACTGGGTCAGACCAAAGGTCCATCTAGCCCAGTACCCTGTCTTCCAGCAGTGGCCAATGCCAGGTGCCTCAGAGGAAATGAAGAGAATAGGTAATCATCACGTACTCTACCCCATCGCCCATTCCCAGCTTCAGGCAAACAGAGGCTACAGACACCATCCCTCTATCCAATAGATTTTGCAATTTAAAGCAGATTCAGCCTGTCCCTTAACTGTCATCATAAAGACACATGCTGGACATGCACATTAAAGAAGCAATCTGCTACAAATAAGTGGAACAACTTTTACATTTCTACCTTTCTTGCATGACTCTCAGGGCCAAATGTTTAACAGACCTCCTTAAAGACTTCCTCAACATTTGTAGGCAGATTTATGTGCGTGGCAAATTGGTCAGTTACATGTAGTTTCTGGATTTGCCTAAGACTTTGTGCAGATGCTGAGGTTTGGCCATAAAAGATCTGTTAGCTAGCACTCAAAGAGGAAACTAAAACGTACTTCTAAAGCAGATAGGTAATTTATTTACTGGCTTTGAAATACTGGCTCCACTTCTTCAGTATCTACTGCCTGTCCATTAGATATTGTTGTTAGTGACCTTCTGGGAAGGGCTACTTTTATAAATAAAATATTTCCATGCCAAGAAGGGACACCATCAAGGTGAGTTGTCCTAACTCCCTACAACAAGTTATCATGTGTATGTTAAATTGAGGGGAAAAAGAATCAATAAAGAAACCGATTTTTGTTTTATACTTCCAGGTATGCATAACAGAAGCAGGAAACAATCCCCCTGCCCATCCCAGATGAAGCCCTGGATGCAGCAATACATGCCTTTACCGTCTACTCTACTTCCTCAATCAGCCCAATCTAAATGAAGCTTCAACTGGTCCAGCATGCTGGAACTACTCCTGACAGCATCACCTTGGCAACAGCTTTTAGGCCATGTTCAATGCCCTGCAGTGTCTCCCCAGTGCAAGATTTGCTTTCAGGTCTTACCCCTTGTCTATAAAGCTCCAATAATGGGAGCTAGATCAGGGGCTCTGTGCAACCCTTCAAGAACATACCAATCCACACCAAAAAATATGACTGACAGAGCTTGGAGGGGAAAAAGCAACACTCACTGGTCAAGTTACACTTCCCTCTGGAGCTGAGATCCCTTGCCTGTGGAGCATCCCTCTGCTGGAGATCAGGAAAAGCCCATATATTTTACAAAATAAAATGCTAGAATATTCTTGGTCTGCCCCCAGTAGAGGACAATGGGGCAAACTTGAAAATGTGTCCCATTCTATAAATACGCAATATACCCCATAGGGCTCATTTTCTATACAGCAATGAACAATTCTTTTTTTTGTTTGTTTTTTTAATAATGGTGTTGGCCACCTATATAAAGTACTATGGGGATGGTGGTTTAATTAATAGCTAGGATAGATAAATACTCTGCAGTAGCTGGACATGGCACCAGTTGCACAATTACCTAGTGCTTTTATTTTGTGAATTAGATTGGGGGGATGTGATCATTTATTTGGGGTTTATTTTCTCGTTTGGGGAAACGCAGCTTGCTATGCCAGTGAGCAAATGAGTCAGGTGATCTCAGGTTCCTGTGCATGTATGGAATAGGCACATGCATGTATAGAAATGAACTGATATCTGCATGGCTATGTTCTGCTTCACCCCACCCTCCTACTTCTTTCATAGATTCTAGGACTGGAAGGGATCTCGAGAGGTCATCGAGTCCAGTCCCCTGCCCTCATGGCAGGACCAAATACTGTCTAGACCATCCCAGAGAGACATTTATCTAACCTACTCTTAAATATCTCCAGAGATGGAGATTCCACAACCTCCCTAGGCAATCTATTCCAGTGTTTAACCAACCTGACAGTTAGGAACTTTTTCCTAATGTCCAACCTAAACCTCCCTTGCTGAAGTTGAAGCCCATTGCTTCTTGTTCTATCACTGGAGGCTAAGGTGAACAAGTTTTCTCCCTCCTCCTGATGACACCCTTTTAGATACCTGAAAACTGTTATCATGTCCCCTCTCAGTCTTCTCTTTTCCAAACTAAACAAACCCAATTCTTTCAGCCTTCCTTCATAGGTCATGTTCTCAAGACCTTTAATTATTCTTCTAGCTCTTCTCTGGACCCTCTCCAATTTCTCCACATCTTTCTTTTGCTGTCCAGCATGTTGAGAGTGACAAACACACAAGCATTCCTGAAACAAGCAGGTCAAGACTTCAGACGGGTAGTGAACTGGTAAAAAAAGGAGTATTTAAGAAAGCATATAATTACAGGAAACTTTAAAGTACAGAGTTTTTGGAGGGAGTAGCTAAATCAGGGCTAATGAAAGGGAGTCATTTAGACATCCATGCATACCTGGTTGCATGGTCTCTACACTATGCTGTTTAAGACCCTCTATCAAGACTTTCCAGGGCTTGGCATTTATACCTGGGAAGAGGAAGAGTTCTGCTCTTAGGTTGAGATAATCCTGGGAAATGTAGTTCAGGAAATGACTACAATCATTTTAATTAGCTGAATTGCAGCATCAAGTCTGTTCTGTTATCCTGAGCTATGTCTCAGAACTGTTCTACCATAAAAGATCCCACATTCTGTCTGCCTTTGAAGAACATAATTAGGGCATTGACAAACCTTTAGCATCAGATTTTCCAAAGGCTACAATGGTGGGAGCAGGCAAGTATGGAGCACTTTTGAAAGTCTGGCCACTTCACTAAAGCACCCAAATGGGAACTGAGCTCTTGAAAATGTGGCAACAAGGGATCAATGCTGCTACAGCACACACTTTTAGTATCTTATTTGGAAAGTTTCCCACTGAAGTCAGGGGGACGACTTGTGGAATAAAAGTACTGCTCAGTGAAAGTAAAGGGGAGAGGAAGCCAGCCCTTAATGAGCAGAATGTGCCTTTTCTAGTTTGAAGTTTATTTATTGTTCCAAGGCAGCACAATCTATGTAGAATAAAAAAATAAAGACACGCCACATTTGGGCTAGGCCAGGAGCTAAGTAAATTCAAAGCTTACTAACAATACTTATCCCATCCAAAAAAGAAGTTTCAAGTAGGCAATCTTTGATTTCATTTTGTATGAAATTTCTTCCAAAGGACTTATGGAATATGGAAATAAAATTTCAAATGCAAGTGGAACCTGCAGTTATTCCCCACACTGCCTTAACCTTGGATCCAATATGGACAAAGTAAATCACTTCATATTAATTTCTTGCTGAAAGAACCGCTTCTGCAGATAGGGGTCTGGCAGCACATGTACTCACACAATATCAAAGTGGCCAAGGACAGTCAGTTGTTTACTGTTTGCCAGAGGCGCTATCATCAGTGAGACTGTCTTGGAAGGAAGAAGGAGCTGGATGTAGACTAGGGCTGAGATACAGCGCTTGCCATGAGGTGTAGAAAAAAAGACAGTGGACAAGGAAAACTACAAAAATATAGTTGTTTCAGACATGCTGCAGTTAAAGTAATGTAAGAAAAAGCATTGTAACAGGGTTTACTCACCGCTCTGCACTTCCTTATGGCCAGGCATGGCATCACAGTCTCCTTGTAGGGTAGCAGCCCTTGTCAACAGTCACTCTGGGGCTGTGGTGGTTTCTTTCAGATAACTCATCCCTCCAGCCAGGGCACAGTCTTTAGCCCATTCCTTCCAGGGTCAGCTATCCAAACTAAAGATCAAAACTATCTAACAAATAAAAAGCTTCCACCCTCTCCACAGCTCTTCTTCAGCAAGGTCCTTCCTTCCTTCCTTTCTTCCTCACCTCTTTCCTTCCCTTCCCTTCCCTTCCCTTCTGGGTCTCCATATCTGTTCCCTGATTATTCCAGGTGCCTCCTTGCTCACTCAAAACCCTGCAGGCATCTTCTGACTCCCAGCATTTTCTTTCCTCCAGCCCTTCCTCAGCTGGGCCCACTCAGCAGTTAAACCTGAAATCACCTAATTTCTCTCAGGTGGGCCCATTCTCTAATTAGGGCTGGTTTAGTCAGGGGCTCTCTATTATCATCTCTGAGCTCTGGATGATCTCTGAGTGTTGATCTCTCTCTCTCTCTCCACTCTCTCCATATATATATATATGAATTTTCTTGTCAGGCTCTGGCTCTGGCTCTCTTACACTAATCACTGTAACTGACTTCTACTCTGGCTTATCTGGATTCTTCTAATGATATTGGGCCAGCCAACAGTGCCATGCTGCATTCCATGAGCTGAGGATCTGGCCCATTATTCTCTTGTTGGGCCAGACTCTGCCACCAGTACCCCACAAGCAACCCCCATTGAAATCAGAGTTAGGAGAGTGAGGTATTACTCAGTGTGAGTGGGGGGGCAGAATCTTGCCTATTATTTCTAACTATTCTTTCTACACATAGCAATGTAAATTAAAGGCTGTTTTCTAAATACTACACTTTTACAAGTAGATTTTCTCCCTGCCTAATGCAGCTGCCATCTTGTCCTTAAGATACAGCATGTTACAGTCCCTGTGTTTTCTCTGTCATGGAAAATTTCTATTTGTTCAATCTCTGGGCCCAATTCTGAGACGTGCTGAGCACCCACTAGTTCAGTGGGAGATCAGGGTGCTCAGGACCTTGCAGGAAGCAGTTAGTGCCTCTCAGGGTTAAGCCCTTTCTTTGATGTTTTTCCTTGACCTGAATGAAAACAAATCTAGACTGAAGAGTATGTTTTACTCTGTGAGTATGAGCATGAAAAACATCGTTCCTGTGACTTAGAATCACCTTTGTCATACCCTGTGGTGGTTCGTTACCTTATGTAAGTTTTTGTGTTTAGGTAACAACTATAGCACCTCTGCCTTGTCTATTTATGTCCTTCTGCTTGTACATCAATCTGTGTTGTGTCCTGTCTGTCATATCAGTGCACTTCCATTTTCTCATACATTATACAAAGAAGTATCTGACAGATGTTCAAGGAGCAGATTTACACCATACAGATTTATACGTAGGGAGACTCGATGCATTCTGCCCAGAACCAGGACTACACAAGAGTGCTTTCACTTAAAGCTAAACGGCAGCCTGTCTGCCACTGGGGAATGCAAGATACATCCAGAGGGAGAGTCCCATCCTGAAGAGTCCCACTACTTCAAACTTTTCCCCTTATTTTAGAGATTAGTAACACAATGACATGTCCCTTAAAGAAAATTTGTTAAACAAGCAGTTTCAGTGGTCAAGAAAGAGGTTTTCTTCTGATTGTTGATTAACCAGGTGTGGGTTTTTCCCAGAGTTTGCAGCCTTGAGGTCTTAATAGATATTCCTGAGGGCACATCCTACTCTTCTAAAATGCATGTATCAGCAACTTCAACCCAATTCTTATCAAGAAGGACACAGGGTCAAGCTGCCCTTCCTGTGGCACCCAAATCTCCCTTCCCTCCTGCCTTGGTCAAGCTAAGGCTGTTCCATGGCTACTTTATGGCCTGCTGACTTGGCTGCTCTTAGCAATAAGCAATAGTGGTTTAAGGCACTTTACTGATTCTGAAATCTGAAATCTCCCCGTGCAGCAGGACAAAAAACATTACAGTGTCAAGTGGAATGGCGAAAACATCCTCCCCAAAACCAAAACGGTGGAACAGTAAACTGGGTGCCTTGTATAAATATATAGCGATAAACATGAAGAAAAAAGACACTAAAAATTGTGAAAAAAAACCACCACAAGAAAAATATGTATTTCACTTTCTGTGTTTTTTGACAGGCGGGATATGAATTTCCTCCACGGTTAAGAATCAAAAGCAGATCCAAAAATCAGTAGGTGTGCTTCTTCCAGGTCCAGTTATAAAGTAGCCAAAATCTGATGAGCAGGTCTAAAAATGGGATTTTTTTTTTAATGAAAAGAGTTGGTGCCACCTCTGGCCTTGCTGACTTTCTTGGTTTCCTGTAGATGCCAAAGGACTAGGCAACAACAGTCTATTTGGATGATCTACATCTGCTTTTTCTATCCTATGCTTTTTCCCACTTTAGTCATTACTGATGGGCAGTTTACATAAAGCCTCTGAAGACAGTATGTAAAAGTGAAGAGTTAAAATGGCCTGCTTGAAGAGAGGTTACATCAAGTTGCTTCTATGCTTTGGCTGGGCCAATGTTTTTCTTGCCTATTCTGTCAAAGTAAAGTGTCTACATTTTATATGCTAACCTCTAGTGTTTTCATTAGAGCAATTTTCCCCCCTCAGCAGGTCATCCAAGTTTGGGAAATAAAGAAAAACCATGATGCTACTTGTTTGTATTATAGTGTAATATACCACCATTTTCAATCTTGTGTGGCACATTATCAAATGCAATAAAGTATGGGATCCTGTCTGGGTTAGCCTCACTCCATATCGGTTTTGCAGTTTTGACAACAAACTGATTTGCCTTGGTACTTCAGAACAGTTAGCGTGCACTCTGCTTGATCTTTGCTTTAGAATTAGGCAAGGAAAAGTGGTCAGACAAAAGGATAAAATAAGATGGCATGGATATGGAATTGACAATTTTGCCATTAGTCAAACATGCAGCATTTTTAGTTCATGGCCATGCACATACATTATGCCCTGTGCAGAAGATGACAACTAGGTATTAGCAACTTGGAATGCATTAGCTGGTGCGTAGCTTTGCCCCCTTGTTTGTGAACAACATTTCCTTGGGCAATGTAGTAGTGTGGGGCATCTGGACTGCACTGTTTAACATTCTCTTGAGCACTAGATAGATACCCTGTACTTGGGGAAAGGATCACCACACCTTATTCTGGCCCTGTATATGCCTAGTCCTGAGAACTCCCAAGTTATTGCTTTGTTAGGTGGAGCACTCGGTTTCCATTGCTATTAGTCATTAAACTACCCTAATTATCCAAGGATCCAGGATTGTTCATTCTAATCCAATGTGTTCAAATACATTTGAAAAATTTGGTAAAAGGTTGTAAATAAGGATTAAAAACAAATCAACACTTGAGCTTTTTTTCTTAAGCTTGAGAACATGCTATACATTGTACATCTTAAGTTCATCTACTGCTGCTTATCTACCACATGTCATCACTGCTTATGACATTAGAAACAACTTGCTATGGAAGTTATTAGGTCAGAGAAAGGGGAAGATTATGGTATGCAAATATCCTTAGCAAGAAAATGAGGCAAGAAATACAGAATACATGGGGCCAAATGGTGCCACCTCTCAACAAATAACAAATAAAAAAACTTGCTTTGGGTGGAATATTTAACCCCTTAGCCTGCTGGGTTGGCATGGAATAGCTGCACTGGTGCTCTTGTGGTACAGACAAATGGGGTTCCTATACACCTCATACGTTGGTTGTCACCTACTGCAGCGCAGACCTGTCTAGTGGCTACACCCGCAGCCCTCCATTCTGTTGCAGAGAAAGGCACGACAGAGTCCAAGAGGCATAGAGACTTCCCAGCACACACCCTGCTTTCAGCACAGTACAGCTATTCTGCTTATATTCTGCTTTCATTTATAAACAGAGGGTAGGGCAGCGTGTGTGACTTAATGTAGTGGTTAATTAGTTTCTAAAATGTTTGGGAGGTTTTCTACTCTAGGAGGTGCCAGCTTTCATTCTTTTACACAGCAAAACTGAGCAAAATTGAAAAACATGTCATCTGAACTTGTGGGGTCTTGCCCAAGAAAAGCAAGTATGTCTTAGACCACTTCACCTATTTACATAGTAGACACAGTCTCCCTTTGTACAGCTTATAGCATGTCTAGGGTATCTTATATCCTGAGATGCAGGACTGAAGGACATAGGCCTGGGAAAGACTTCTGTAACCACATTTTCTGTGTGTATATTTTCCTCACATAATGTGCCTGAACTGTTTTAAGCATTTTGCTCAATTTTACATAAGGTGATTACATCTTTACAAAAGGAAATATGATCTTAAGTATAATGTACATGTACAATGTAGCATGTGCAATATAAAGTGATGCTTCATGGCCAATGCAATGTTATAACAAATATATGCATATGGGACTCAGTTATGGCTCTAAGAGTGGGAGGGGAGCTGCACTGCCTGAGTGGTGGAGGTACAGAATGTCACACTATGAAAATATTCCATTTCTTCTGGGAGGATTAGACCCTCAATAGCTGAACACATCTTTATGAAACTGTCGGTCAGAGGCAGCAGTGGCCCTGGCCTTGCGGCCAAGCAAGTCAGTACATAGAGCTTTCCTCTGAGTGTCTTCTTAGGGAAAGGACCAGAATATCCACGGCTACATTCTGAAATGGAAGCTCAATTACGGGGAGTGGGTAGAGTGGGGCCTTGATCTGGTCATACTGCACCTGGGAGCCATACAAACTCTTCTTCAACGTCTAACTTCTTCATTACCCCTACAGTGCAGAGGAGAACCTCCTGACAATCATTCCATCACATTGTTTTTAAGCTGTGCTACGTAGAAGAACCTTTTAATGTTCTTAAGAGCTATGTGATGTTATCCATCATCTATGACTTTAGGTCTTCCTGTGGGAAAGCCAACCACAGGTAGATAAAAAGGGAGGAAAACACAACTAATACATGCCTACTTAAGCTCACCCTTATCATCTCACTAGCAGGCAGGAGGAAACAGTTTGCCCCACTTTCATCATAGAAATAAATGATGCGATGGCTTCTGCATAGAACACAAAATCTTTCCACACGGAGCACCCAAGTGGCTGCATCACTTCTAGGGCCTAGTCAGACCTGCCTTCCAGTCCCTGTCAGTGTGGTTCCATTTCAGCCACCTTGCCAGGGCTGCCCCAGGCTTGAACAACGGGTGCCGGGGGTGGAAAGCTTCAAGTAATAAGAGTGACAAAAAGAATGGTCTCATTCATATACTGCATTTCCTTTCAGTACCCCGCAACATCTTCCCCTGGTATTTCACCTTGGTGTGGAATACAGATGCCCAACACCCCTGGAAAGTCATGGGAGAATGGGGAGCATAACCCAGGACAATCTGGTGGCTCTGGTAAGTCTATTTTCTCTGCTTTGCAGAGTGTCTTTCAAAAATGTGAAGCTAAAATCTCAAGTTTCTTATAAAAGTGCAGGAAGACTTGGGAAACTCTAACCAAATTAGTATGCACAAAAATGTTTTCATGGATTTTTCATGTGATTTTTCTTATTTAATTTCAGTGTTTTCTTCTAGAATTAGAACACATTTCCCTGCCATGATGGAAACTCCAGCACAAAAGTCTTTGCTTGGGCTTGAGAACCAGACAATGAAATGTGACCACAGGAAGTGAAGAGAATTAAATAAACTAGAAGAATGTTCCTGCCCAAACTGAGGAGAAGGCAAATGTTAAAAGAGAAGGAACCAGCAAAAATGGTGAACACTGAATTTTATTTTATTTTTTAATTATTTGAATTCTTTCATCCCAGGGACACAATTGGTAAAAAATACATAATGGGACTTCTCTGCATAACCTCCTTCTGACCACATTATAAATCATAGTCATCCATGTGGGTACCTCTCTAGCATGTTACTATACTAATTGCTCATCCTGTTTTATAAATTAGTCTCAATTTTTCACTATTGTCACTATTGGAGTGATCAACAGGACATGATATTCACACTTTCCAACTGCAACTATTCATCAGCTACAGTATGTATATAAAGACCTGGAAATAAACAATGAGTTAAGGTTTCATTTTCTCAGAGCATTCTAGCTCCTGTGGTTTCACAGAAGGAAAATACTGATGGTTTGTGCTGTCTACATTTTAAATGTGCCTTCTAAATTGGAAGAAATGGTTAAAGTTGAGATTTCCCAATATTTCTGGCAGGACTAACTCTTTCCTCCCATATTTACTTCCTCCATGTCTAGCAACCTTTAAATATTCCTAAACTATTTCTGTCTCTTAAATGAAGGAGTTTATGAATAGGAAGTGTACTGGCTGATGACTTTGAGGTCTTTTCCGAACCATTTTGGAATTGTGGTTGATCTTCTTATATTATAAAAATTAATGTATGATAAAAAGGCTGTATGTGTGTGGATCCAGCATGAGTTAGCAGGGTTGTGTACTGTCATGGGTGGTCACTTTCACAAAAAAGGAGGAGGAAACGTAGTAAAAACTAGAAAACAGCAAGAAAAACAGAAAGAAAAACTCTGAAACCTCCAAGAAGGAAATTGTTGTAAACAGAAAATGATCAAAGAAACATTCTCCAACCAAATACTTAAATTCAGAGACGTGAAGGAAAGACACAACGATCTACATAGGAGCCTCAACAAACTCCAGGCTCAAGGTTCCACACAAAGAAAAGGACTGTATAGACATCATCACGACCTCCAGGTGTTTGCTACATGTTGCCTCACACTGCTCTTCTCCATTGAAATCTCATCTCAGCTCTGTACCATGCTTCACTTCCAGCAGAACAAAGTGAACAAAGAGAGCTTGGAGCTTCTGAAGAAAATGAGCGGAATTTTCCCCTCACAATGCATACGGGAAAGGACAGCTTTCAAACCCACCCAGGAAGTTTCCCAACTCCCACTGTTCCAGAAGGATAATGCCAAGATGGCCATGCAAGAGATCTTCCAAGAGATCTTCAACATCTTTAGCAAAAACCTCACCCAAAGTACCTGGGATGGGATTTCTATAGTCAGGTTCCAAAATAGACTTTACCAGCAAATTCAGCAGCTGGAGGCTTGTTTGAAAGCACAGATGGAGAAGGACTTAACCAACCCAGAAAGTGAGGACCTCCAGCATACCAGTTGGAGAGTGAAACAATACTTTCAGGGGATAGATGCTTTCCTGAAAGAAAAGCAATACAGCCTGTGTGTTTTGTACTGACTGACAAACTCAACAGAAGCCTTAGTAACTAAGGTACAGTACCAAGCTTTTCCCTGTAGTTAATGACCTAACATTAGTATAATTTTTACAGCTGAACAGAGATAGTGGATATTTTATATCAGAGGGGTAGCCGTGTTAGTCTGGATCTGTAAAAAGCAACAAAGTACACATATGTGGAATCCTCAGGCACCTCACCAGCACTCTGGTCATCAGATAATGATACTTTCCTCCCTCCCACACCACAAAGTACACTAACTTCGACATATGTAGTGTGTTTCTATGATTATCATCATTGCTATTAATTAATCTGTCCCCATGAGAACTATTTCTAGTATCCCAAGTTTTGAGAAGCTTCCTAGAGACTTTTAAAAAATATTGACATACTAAATGACTTGCGAGCTTATGTGTGGAAAAGTTATTTTCATTTAAGGTTTTGAGATCAATTCAATGAAAATTATATTTTTTCCCTTTGTGTTTCAACTATTTCCTATTTCATTTCAGCTCTGGATGCTGCAACTACTTTCCACTGTAACAGACCAGATGGGTCTCTACCCCTTTTTTCCCTTCTCCCCTTTACTAGATTATTTTTTCCCAACATCGGTAGTTGTGGATGGTTGGTGTAGAAGATGGATATGTAAGGAGAGGCTAGTTTGGTGTTCTCTCCCTACCAGTCAAGTTTGCATGCCCTGCCAAAAACACACCAATTAAACTCATTTGTAACCAGCCTATCTATACCCTCGCAAAATCAGGTTGGCCTGCATTCACACCCCCAACCTAAAATCAATTACAATTCCATGTATCCAGCTCGTCTCCACAATATATTTACAAGCAATCGTCCCCCCTTTAAGTGTGTGTGCACATGCATTCCCAGCAGATTTGCATGTCCTCTCCTTCCCCGCAGCTGACTCCTTTGTATGTGCCTAGCCTAGACTAAATTCATTCTTGTGTGCCAGACAGCATAGCTCCTGATAGCTGGGTCAAGTGCACCCTCCCCCAGGGCTGCCCAGAGGATACAGGGGGCCTGGGGTCTTCGGCGGTGGGGGACCCCTGCTTCAGCAGTAATTTGGTGGTGGGGGGTCCTTCCGCTCCGGGACCTGCCGTCGAAGTGCCCCGAAGACCCCCCCTCCTGCCAGCGAATTACCACCGAAGCAGGACCTGGCACTTCAGCGGCGGGTTCCGCTTCGATGGTAATTCGCCAATGGGGGGTCCTTCCGCCCCGGAGTGGAAGGACCCCCCACCGCCGAAGACGCGGAGTAGGACAAGCTCCGGGGGCCCGGGCCCCATGAGATTTTTCGGAGGCCCCTGGAGCGGATGAAGGACCCCGCTTCGGGGGCCCTGAAAAACTCTCGTTGGGGCCCCTGCAGGACCTGGGGCCTCTGGCAAATTGCCCCACTTCCCCCCCCCCCCGGGTGGCCCTGGACAATTAAGATACAGATGAAGATATAACTGAGGAGAAATAGATGCTCTATACAGAGATTAACTTCAGTGCAAATGTTTTACAACCTGCCAGCACCATAGACCTTTTCCCCTCTTTTTTTGCAACTCATCAATCTAAAGTCAACTGGATTAGAATCAGTGACCTCCATCAGAACCTCAGACCTAATCCTTGTCTCTTGGGCATGCACATCCACAAAGTGGAAGAGGCCAAGAGAGTCTACTTCTCTGCTGACATAGCAGCTGCTAATTCATGCTCCACTGAACACCTCTACTTGACTCCAAAACCCAACGACTCTTGCTGCAAGGAATGATCAGCCTACTTGCCAGAGATGACGGCCCACATCAAAGAGGGCCTGACTGGACACCAAGGACTACATACCAAACACAGGCCCAATAACCCAATACCTCTTATTTCAGAATTTGTCACATTCATAGCACTGCCAGAATTCCAGCCACCACCTGTGATTGTGATCCACACCCTTTTTCTCTGATGGAGGAGAGTTGAGAGCCTCTGGGATGCTAGTAACCGATATCATTAACACTTTTTAAGAGGGGAAGTTTACCACACATCCTAAAGCATGCAATAGTCTAAATGGTGCTTAAGAAACCATTGCTAGATGCAGATAATCTCACAAACTACTTCCCCATACATAACCTCTCTTTCTGAAGCATGCCTATGAAAAGCTTAAAAGAACCCTATCCAATTCCACTTAGTTACTGCCACTGTGTGGTATTCTGCCTATCAGATGTGGAATACACATTGAGTGCTGGATTATCTCTGGTCCTTGGATGAGGATCCTCTATTCGTACTCTTACTTCTGGATCTCTCCATGGCTGTGGTCATGGAGAGAAAGCAAGAGATGCCTTTTGTGTATTTTAGATCCACAAGGTGAGACATGTCTAGATAAACAGTGTGCCCAGAATCCCCACCGCACGTACAGCAATGGTACCAGTATCACAGTCTGAGCTGAGTAATTTATGCTGGGAAAAGGGTAAGAGTTATAACAACTCCATGGCTGCACAGGAGCTCAAAACCTTGTGTTCCAGAAACCCAGCCTCCTGTCACCATAGCAAAGAAGATGCTCGTGATACCAATATCAAGGGCTTTTATCCTCTACATTGGCCAGCTACTAGAGGATCCTATTATTACAGACACTTTGTACTTTAGTCCCCAGATATTATGTTATCCATACAGGCCCCTAGATAAATAAATTACCTAGATCCTCAAAATTAGAAAACATTATGTACAATCACTCTGTAGGACACTGCAAAGTCCATGGTCTTCTAACCATCTGAGGATCACTGTTCTGCACTCATGCGTGATGCCAAAGCCACATGACCAGAAAATCCACAGTGTCCCATTAGGAGGTTCATTGGAACAAATGTATCCACTCACTCGAAGACTCACTGAGGAAAGCAAATACATAAAGAACCGAGAAAAAGACAAGCGCTTCATGGAATGTTTCCATCAAATCAGCCTCAAAGTCAATACAGGTTGCCAATCAATGATGATAGTGCCAAGGGACCCTAATCACAGACCAGGACTCCTTTGTGCTAGGTGCTGTACAAACACAGAACAAGAGGATAGTCCCTGCCCTCAGGAGCCAGATCTGAGTGCTGCTGTAACTCTTGGTTTTAAGTTCAATTGCATAACCTTGCAGTTAACTACATCTGTCAAGGTTTCTTTCCCCATTCTGAACTTTAGGGTACAGATGTGAGGACCTGCATGGACACTTCTAAGCCTAATTACTAGCTTAGCTCTGGTACACTGCCACCACCCAGAATTCCAGTGTCTGGGGCACTCTCTGTTCCCCCAAAACTTCGTCCCCTCCCTGGGTTGCCTTGAGGGACTTCACCAATTCCCTGGTGAACACAGATCCAAACCCCTTGGATCTTAAACCAAGGAGAAATTTACCATCCCCCTCCTCCCCCCGCAATCCCTGGTGAGTCCAGATCCAATCCCCTTGGATCTTAAAACAAGGGGAAATTAACTTTCCCCCCTCCTTTCCCCCACCAATCCCTGGTGAGTCCAGATCCAATCCTCTTGGATCTTAAAACAAGGAAAAATCAATCAGGTTCTTAAAAAGAAAGCTTTTAATTAAAGAAAGAAAAGGTAAAAATTATCTCTGTAAAATCAGGATGGAAAAATCTTTACAGGGTAATCAGATTCCTATAGACCGGGGGGCCCCCAACCTTAGGTTCAAAGTTACAGCAAACAGAGGTAAAATCCTTCCAGCAAAAAGAAACATTTACAAGTTGAGAAAACAAACATAAGACTAACATGCCTTGCCTGGATAATTATTTACAAGTTTGAAACATGAGAGACTGATTCAGAAAGATTTGGAGAGCCTGGATTGATGTCCCGTCCCTCTCAGTCCCGAGAGCGAACAACAACAACACAAAGAGCACAAACAAAAGACTTCCCTCCACCAAGATTTAAAAGTATCTTGTCCCCCTATTGGTCCTCTGGTCAGGTGTCAGCCAGGTTCACTGAGCTTCTTAACCCTTTACTGGTAAAAGAGACATTAACCCTTAACTATCTGTTTATGACAACATTAAAGTACTATCCACTGTTTCTGGACTCTTATTATAATCATTCACGTATACGAGATACAACGATTCTTGGCACAATATCCATGCTTTCAAAGGGAAAAATAATAATAAATAATTCTAGCACTAAATAAGAAGAAATACAGAAAAAGAAAAGTGGTTAAAGTTATGAGAATTATTTCCTTATTTAAATGCAAAGGCTTAACACTGTTAGAAGAAAACTACAGTACAGTAGGAAAGATAGGCTAATCTCTGCATCTAATTACAGAGCAGAGCAAAAGCATTTAAGTGTCTTAAATATAATAAAAAAGAATAATTAACAATGAGCTAGGAAATGCCATTTTACAGTCTGAGGATACAGAGGAGACTTGGGTACATCTAGTCGAACTTACTATGATATAAGAATAATGAAAATGAAAAGTAGGAAATATGAAACTGACAAAATAAATATTTTTTTCCATACATCACACAATTAGCCTATTGAACTCATTGCCACAAGATATCTTTGAGGCCAAAAGCTTAGCAAGATTCAAAAAAAGAACTGGGAATTTATATAGATGACAACATACAGTGTTAAAATAGCAAGGAACTTCAACAAAAACCACTCCGTTTTAAAAGAAATAAAAACCCTTCATGCTTCAAGGCATAAGCCAACCTCTAACTAATGAGGGCTAATAAGAAACTTTCTGTGACACTCTATACTTTGGGAGTGCATCCTGTAACCCCCAAAATCATTATATATATATAATTGTGATACTGCATAAAAGCAGGCCATGTGAGGTATCAGGGGAAAGGTTATGATCCGCTGAAAGCCATGGTTCTATCTAAATATGTATATCATCAATGCATATGAAATTATAAGAGTTGTGTTGTAGGGTTTTCACTAAAATATACTATGGGTTTGGGAAGTGCTCAGATACTAGCTCTCCAGAGACAATGACAAGGGAGGTAACCACCACCCAAGTGGGTGCTGAACAGACATTGTCCAACCAAGGAGTTACAATTCAATGACTCGCTCACAGGAGACACACCGGGGATATTGCTTCACCTTGTGATTCAGCAATGCCTACCAGACATGCCTGGACTTGTGTTCTCCAAGCACATGGATAAAAGGTATAAAACAGAACACAGTGGCCCCCCATGCAGCTTCACCCTTCCTCCTCTCCCCCACCTATGCTGCAAGCAACAAGGATACACAGACAACTGAAGACTCCAGCAGAGACTGGCCCAGGTTTCAAGGGTGAAACCTGTGTATTATGAACTGTTACATCCCGTGGGGTGAGAAAACTGCTTTATCTAAATACTGACTAGTGTCTTAAAGGTTTAAGATTTAGCTTGTGCACTTATTTTGTTTTCTTTGGTAGCTAACTGACTTTTTGCCCATCACTTAGAGTCACTTCAAATCTATCTTTTACAGTCCAATTTGTTTTAGTGTTTA
This sequence comes from Gopherus flavomarginatus, assembly GCF_025201925.1. Taxonomy (NCBI): domain Eukaryota; kingdom Metazoa; phylum Chordata; order Testudines; family Testudinidae; genus Gopherus; species Gopherus flavomarginatus. The sequence continues at coordinate 138,759,652 of NC_066619.1, read as the reverse complement.
TCTTCCCCCGTGAGTTTGCTTGAAATGTTCGGTAAATCTGTTCAGGTTTATAAAGGCTGGTGTATATCCACTTTCCATTGATAAAGTGGTGAAGCAATTAATAAGCTTACACTGAGCTTAGACTTGTGCAGTGCAAGACGGTATATTCCTGAGGTACAAGGCTAGGAGCTGGGGGGATTCGGCTGGTGCCTTTCTCTGTGTGATTCATGAGTGGCTCTGGGACCATTCATGCAATCTTGCTGGGTGTAGGGCTCCACAAGTGATTGTGCTGAGTGATAACAGCACATGGAGGAGTTTGCTGCTCGTCACCAGCAAAGCATTGTGAGAGACGGCCCAGGCTGGAGAGTTAAGAGGGCACAGCGGTCCCACAGTCTCAGGCTGCACCCGGGGATGCCATCACACTTTCCTAATGGACAGGTTATTCCATAGCTGCCTATTGCAGAGTTTTCTGCACCTAAAGTGCCCGGCGCTGACCACTGCTGGAAACAAGATACAAGATTGTAGGGACCACTGTTCTGATCTGCTATGGCAATTCCTTTCTTCATTGGCATTGCATATTCTTTCTCAATGCCTAACCAAGGAGATGCCATTTTCAAAATGTATTGTAATGTCAGACCCAGTCTCATTTGGAGTCTGTACAATTAGGCTGGATATTTCCTTAATAAAATTCACAAGACTTCCAACACAGCTACTTCCAATTCTGCTTTCAAAACAATACGAAGACATCTTCCATCATTGAACACCAACCCCCTTACACTATTGATTCCAGCCAAAATTTGATTCTCAAAATGAGCAAAGGTTTCAAGTGGTTCTTAGTGTATCTGATCCAGTTTGTGCAGTTTATGGTGTAGGAACTTTTCCACACAAGCAAACTTCATAACTGTAATTTACCACCAATGCTAGCAAAGGTGGGAGCTTTAGTGTGTTTTTATGGCCATTCCATCTAGTCTATATCACAGTTTCCTCTGCCCTGCCTACATTCAGCTTCCACTGTTGCTAACACTAGCAGAGGTGCACAGATAGAAAAGTGGCTGGAATAGATACAGCCTTGAAAACTGGAACAACGAGCTTTAATTTGATGCAGAAAGGAAGAGAAAACTAGTGGGCAGATTCAAAGAGGGAGTGGATATTATCAGTGGCAGGCAAGGTATGAGACTCCGTATTTTGGAGAAATTGGAAGGAAGGGGCACAGTAGGAAGGCCAGAGAGCAAGACAGTCTGTAATCAGAGCCAACTAAACTATCACTCAGCCCAACCATTACACACCAGCTTGCTACATCCCTGCCCTAAAGCACCTATAGTATCGCATGTACTCCGCAGCACGGTATGGGATTATGGCCCTTCCTCTTTTCGACACATTCCTCTCTGTAGTGCCTCCCCTTCTTTTCAATTAAATTAAATTAAATTAAATTAAATTAAATTGGTACAGATAGAACAGACAGCTGTTCTACTCTGGTTTCTGGAGTGCTTTACACTAAACGTCTGTAAATTGAATTATTCCTTTCCCTCAGAGGAAATATATATCCTTGTCCATCACAATTTGGGAAATGACACAAAATGAACACCGTGCAGTGTAGTGTACTGAATGAGCGCTTGTTAGACAGATTGCAGATGCCTCTTTCCTGGGGGCATCATATTGTGTTTTATGAGGCATTGCTCTGTTTCATTAAATGACTAGAAGTGTCTGTCACTCACTCACTCACACAGACACCACTTCCTCAGTCTGCTGCTCTTGAAGTGCAATGAAGAAAGACGCCCTGTGGCAGAAACCTGGTGCAAGTTTCTTTCTTTATCCTTAAATCTCTTATAAGTGCACCTTCTTTGGCAAGGACATCTTCGCACACTGTGAAGAGAGGCATGCACTCTCTGGGAATTAATGCCAGGCTGCACCTTAGGAACAGAGAGACAAGAAGCAGAGAGGAACTTAGTGACATCAGCTGGATCAGATTCCCGCGCACATCAAGAAAAGGTTGTTCAAACTCTTCGATCAGCTGGTTTAGTTTTGTATATCTGCTACAGTCTCTGTATCTGAGCAGGAAACATGGACTGTTGGACTAAGGGTCAAATAGGGAATGTCATTTAAAAAGGATTGGAAATATTTAGGACCTGGGAACAGAATGAAATGACGTTGCACACACACACAGACACACACACTCTCTCTCTCCTGAAGGATTTCCAGCTTTTCTACGGTTTCATTTCCAAACTAAGTATTTGTGACACTTTCAACATATTTTTTAAAAAATCTTGCATGAACTGATGTCATTAGAGAATCACAATAGCATGGGCCTGATTCTGCCACCCTTACTCATGCTGAGGAGTTTAGGGCCCAATCCTGCCATTTATGTGCCCACATAGAGCCTCAGTGAACTCAGCAGGGCACTGTGCCCATGTGCAGTGAATCAGGGCCTTACTATGCTATGCAGCCCAGAGGGAGTCCCAGGAGGCACTCTGCTTCAGTTAGAGTGTTCAGAGCGTGGTATATTTCCACCTCCACTGACCAAGAAGGAGTTAACTAGAGCCAGAGAGCTCTACTAGTTTTCCTTTGACACACTGATCAGGCCCAGGGCGGAGTTAAAAGGAAGGAGACCCAGGAGAAAGGTGGGTTGCAGTTCCTTCTTTGTGGGAAGGGCTTGTCAGGAGACAGTTAGAGGGAAAACTGTGGAAAAACTACAAGAGTGGTGTTGACTCATGTGTTGGGCATTCAGGGGTGGCTCTAGCTTTTTTGCCGCCCCAAGCATGGCAGTCAGGCTGCCTTCAGCGGCTTGCCTGCAGGAGGTCTGCCGGTCTCACGGATTCGGTGGTGGGTACACTGAATCCGCGGGACCGGCGGACCTCCTGCAGGCAAGCCGCTGAAGGCTGCCTGATTGCTGCCCTCACAGGGACCAGCAGGGCGCCCCCCGCAGCTTGATGCCCCAGGCCTGTGCTTGGAGTGCTGATGCCTGGATCCGCTGCTGTGGGGGTTGAAAAAGGAGCAAGGACTTCAGGGAAGCAGCCCTGGTAGGAACAGCTTTTCTGGAAAAGGAGTGAGAGTGAAGAGGAGCCCAGGTGGGGTGAAAGATGTTAGTTGCCATTATTCCATTGGACATCTCTTGTTTTGAATGTCTCTACCCCAGAAGGGGTAGAAATACAGCCTGGTCTGACTGGAGGGTCAAGTCCTCACCACACTAGACCACTGAAGAAGGGAGTTAGGCAGAATTGCTGAAATGGTGGGTCACATCATGAGGAGGTGCTCCACATTGGTGGGTTTACAGAGTTTCCCCACAGTTCTTTTGGCTGGCATGTCAGGAGAACAGAACCCCTCCCTGACCACTTGCTGCTAGGGGTGGGAATTATATCTTCTGTGCAGCCCCTTCACTTCCATACCCGTAGCTATAATGTGTCCCTGTAAGTAAAGGAGGGATCCTTGCCCCATCTGACTCCCCTGCACAGCTGCATTAGTGCTAGTCATAACCCAGCCCCAGGTAATTAGACATTTTTCTTAGTAAAGAGAGAAGAAAAAGGGATATTGTGGATTCTAAATATTTCACATGATAGAGCAGGGGTAGCTACCGAGAACCCGCAGCTCCCTTAGACTTCAGTGGGGCTGGTGGATACATTGTACTTTTGAAAATCAGGCCACTTCAACTGCTTAAATATGGTGTTAGGTTGCCATGATTGAAATATAGGTCTATTTTTTACTTAAGGCCCCAATCCTGCAAGGACTTTCACCCATGCAGAGGAGTACTCACTGCAAGTGATCCCGTTGACACAGTGTGTAAAGTTGAACATATTCATAAGCCTTGGTGGAACTGGGGCCTTACTTACTAATAACCATTAAGGATCCCAATCCTGCAAACAAGCGGTAGAGTAACATTACTCATGTGAATAATTCCCAAGGAAGTCAATGGGCTTAGTCAGGTAAGTAAAGTCAGGCATGAATAGAAGTGTCTTCAGGATTGGGCCTCAGGTATTTTTGTCCCTGCTCTGTTTTTCACAGACTCAGACTTGAAAGCTGATGAGTCACTTTCACCATCTGGAGCATTCATGCAGCAGCACGCTGCTGCTGTGCTTGGCCTGTGAAGACGGCAAGGGACTCGTTACATGAAAACAGGCTGCTTCTAAAAAAAACAGCATTTTTTCTAAGTTAGGTTTTGTAAACCTTTGTTAATGAAGTCCTAAATCTGGGGACTGAACTCCATGACAGCACCCATCTAATGCCCTGCCTCTGCTATTGAATCGGCAGTGTAGTGAAATGCTCCTCTAGAACCAACCTTAAAAACCACTTCCAGTGACACTTTGCCAACCCAGGCTGGCCTGCATAGTTGGGGCAGAATTTATTTCAAAATGGAGACTGAAATCATTTCAACAAACCCATGAGTTTTGGCAGTGTTACAAGAACCATAGCCTTAGAGCACCCCCTTACAGCAAGGCCAAGCATTGCTGAGCTCTGCCTTAGTTTGCCCCCAGCAGTCTTTGCCCTACTCCAGCCATAGGAGTGGCTTGGCCCTCCAGCCACACCACTTCCAAGAGTGCCCCCACCCCCCTTCCAGAGGAATGGAATCCTCTCCATAAACCCCAACAAAAGCAAGGCACAGAGGAATCTTCAGCCCAGCTAGGCTCAGCATACAGCTCCCAGCTGCAACAGCCTGTCTGACTCTACCTGAGCTCTAATACACTCAGCAAGCCATCCAGCCCTGGCCCACACTTTTACAAAGGGTTCTAGCTGGTCACAGTCAGCTCCTGGACCTCAGTGAGGCTTCTGGCCACCAGTAGCAGTTTTTCTCCTCAGTCAGCCCTCAACAGATGGGTTTTACTCTTCCTACATCCAGCACACAGCACAGGTGTGGCAGAGCTAATTACACAGGGTTGACTGACCCTTAAAAAGGCAGGCCATCCTGTTACAGACAGCACTTGAAATGAGACAGTGGAGTCACAGATCTGACTGAGCTCTGTTGTGTTAAAGGAGATAAGAGTTTCAAAAGTAGAAACAAATAGAATGCATGTTGTGGTGCAAAGGAAGGCTCAGGGCTGTGCATAGGCACCATATTTTGTAAAACTGACCTGGAAACAGGGACACCTGGTCAAGTTAAGTCATGTGTTACTGCATCAGTGGTTTCATTAACAATTCAGCTAATTTGCTGGCTCTGGAGTGAAATGCATTATATCTTTTCTTCTCAGCCTCCTTAGCACCATGGATCAGATCCACTCCTATGCTGCTGAAAAACAGCTCCCACCTGGATCCTGTGAGTTATACTTTTATTACAACTTGCTGAGCCAGCAAATTAACTGGTATATTAATCCTGGTGCTCTTGTGTTGTTAAAGCTTTGGGGCAGTAAATAAATGAAAGTGTACAGGTTTGCACAAGCTTTGCCATGCTGCCAAAGTATTATGAATGCATTGATGTCGACAGACCCAGCCACTTCCTCCTGAGTCCCCTTTCCCTGTCTGATATCAGTCACAGTAGGAAGCAGAATTTGCAATTCTTTAACAACAGATTAAGGATCCTAATAAATCACAGAACTGCTTTAAGGTCACCTCTGAAAATGCATGGGACTGAATGTATCTGCTTCCCAAGGATAAATACTAAAGGCCAAATCCTCAGCTGATATAAATTGCCATCGTTCCATTGTGGAGTCAGTGGAGCTTTGCAGATGTCTGCCAGCAGATAATCTGTCTGGCAGAGTCTGACTTGACCTTGGCAGGATATCTGCCTGTAGTTTTGAAAGTCTAGATGTTCTAAACCTGATATTTAGAGTAAGCCATTCCCTACCAGTAAAAAGAGGAGAGAAAACAGGGAATGGGTGGAGGGGCTGTTAAGACAGATGTAAAAATAGATATCTTTTGTTAAATCAGAGTCAACGTACACAGCTGGAGACCCACAGGATTAGAGAAGGAGAGAGATTAGTAAAGACCATGACAGCAAGTAGAGCACAAGAACTGATTCTATAGGGCAAAACACAACATCCTAGGAAGAGATTTTATGTGCCTCACTGAATTATAGGTGCTGGTAGAAGGATGTCAAGATGACACAGCAGGGGAGGGTTGTGGAAAGTGGGGGTATCTGTTTGCTTTTGAAGTCAGTCCTATAGAAATGGATGCAGGAATGATGCTTTGTTACTCTTGAGCGCCATCTGCTGGCTCTACAGTAGTTAAAAAGCAGGTAACATTCGCAACGTCACGCCTAGGGAGAAAGAACAAATACATCAATCCAGCGTTTTCCCATTTAGCACTATGTTCCAATGCTGGATACCTTCTGTAAACCATGTCATCCCCTACTGGGAATCTTTCTATACATACGGTACATTTATAGTCAGTACTGAAGTAGAAAATGACCCTGCATTATCTGTTTTGGTTTGAGGATGGGTTTTTTTTGTTTGTTTTAAGGCAAAGAGGTTCCTTAGCTAATTTCACTAAAGATGTTAAGTTTCTCAGCTCTGTCCTGCATGTTTTAACATCAGTTTGAAAACTCTTATGGGTTGTGAATAACTGTATTCAGGCACAGGTTGCATTTAGTGCAACATTGCCATCTTGTGGTGCAAATCTCTGATTAAGTTTTGAGAGAGACAAACTATCAAATTTAAAATCACATTTTAAACAAATTCCCTTACCTAGATTTACTTAGGTTGTAAGCCCAGGGATGGGCTTTTTGTTCTCTGTGCTGCACCTAGCCCACTGGGGAGCTGGTCCATGACTGGGATTCTAGCTGCTACTGTAAGTAAGATAAACAGTAAATAAGTTATCAACACCAGCTTAGATTATTGAAATAATTTCTCAAGTTCAGAGACCTCATCCCTGTGAATGCTGTTTGGCCAAGCAGGGAAATATAAATATAAACAATGAGTCAGAGGTGCACCGTTGTATACACCTGTACAATGTGGCACACTATCCATACTTGTACTGTGTGTCTGAGCCTCAAAATGGGAGGGAAATAGTTTAACACCATTTTGCTCAGAGTAGTTAGTTGTTCATAAAACCAAAGGTAACTGGGGGATAAAGTGTTATTATTTTTCTCTTGTTAGAGGTAACATGTTTTATAACCTGACGCTCACTTTCTCCCATTTTCCACTTCTGAGGTGCTCCATTAATGTTGGATGAAGATTCTGCTGCCTGGCCAAAGGGATGTGGAAAAAACATCTGTAGATATGACTGCAACCCTGTATGACAGAGTAGTTTATAATCAACCCAGCAACTCGGTCTTTGACACCTGACCAACCACAACTGAAGCAATTGTGCCTCTGAGTGAGCTACATATGTAGAAACATCTAGGCTTGTGGTTTTCACATGGGTTTTACCATAGGTTTGCTTGCAGAGACCTACAGTTGTTATGAAGAGGATGCTCTGTGAACTCTTATGGCACTAGAGGTTTCCGTGTATTTTTTAAGACAGACGGAAATACATAGAGCTACACAGAAGTGTAGCAATTATACAATGTGAATAAGCTACCCAGCAAAGCGCCCTTTTTTCCTGTTTGTGAACAGATTCCATTTCTGACAAACAAATTTATTCCTACCTATTCACAGAACAATATTGACTGTTTCTTGTCCATGGTATGGAATTGTTCACCTAAAATCAGATGTTTTCGCATCCTGATTGGATGTTTGAAACCCTTAAAATAATCATGTAAATGTTACCAATTCTTGGATGAATAACCTTTCATGCAAAAATTCATAACGTTCTTTGAATTATTCACATTTTTGCAAATAGTCAGCAAGTGAGTGCAAACACAATAAACAAGGGTGAATTATAAGGGATCCCCTGCTTGTATCTAAAAGTCACATCTTGTGGGGTGGGGAAATCTAGGCTCCATAGGCAGCAAGACATCTGTAAGGTGGGTGGACCCAGTTGGGATGGAATGCTACAGGCCATATGCAAGGGAAGAGGGACTTACTTATGTTCTTTGCATACAGCATCAGCACGTTTAAAAAAAATAGAACAGTGAAGAGGAAGTGGTCAGATCTATTTAAGAAACTCTTGAGATTTTGATGCCTCACCAACACTTATGACAAAATGTTCTTGTTGGATCTCTTTAAGCCCTTCCTCACACAGGTTGGCCCTGAACAAACAACCATACAGCATGGAGCTCCTGTGAAGCTACACATTGACCTCTCCCCCTCCCCACACACACACACACACACACACACACACACACACTCTCTCTCTCTCTCTCACTCTCCCTCTCTCTCTCTCTCAGATCATCTTTGTGCTAGCAACCAGGGACCCTCCCTGTCCCAACATCCCAGTCCAGTCACTCTGTGAGCAGCCACAGGAGAGTCTGTCTGTAAAAAAAAAGGTCAGAGAGGAGGTTGATATAGAAAACCAATGAATATCCATTATTTCACTATGTAAGGAAACACTGTCTGACAATTGCTTGTTTTCTATTTTGAAGATCAGTACCACAATCTTCCCCGCTCAATCCCCAAATTCTACTTCCCCAGTTCTCTTTGGCCTCAAAGAGTTTGTCAGCTGGACTTGCTGATTTGTGCACTACTCATTTTTCTAAGTATTTGTTTGCCTACTTATTTTTATTATTACTATTTTAACTCAAAAGCACTAATTATCCATAATGTTTCTTTACTTTCTTAAAGAAGAATAAAAAAACAAAATCAGTCCAATAGGCTAATCAATCAGTAATGGAATCTCCAGCCTCATTTCTTAATGGTCTTACCGCCAATCTAGTGTTTCTCTCTCCCCTGAAACACCTGTAAAAGTCTTCTTCATTGCCCTTTACCCAGCATTAACTTATCCCTATAGCTATATTAATACAGGATGGTACAAGCTATACTGACTGTAATATGCCATCCTTTACATTATTATCAGTATTTGAAATTTAAAGATACAAACATTATTTGTTCTAAAGGTAATTTAATATTGCAGAATAATAACACACTTTCTGTAAACTTTCAATACATAGTCTTCCCACAAAGAGCGGGAATGTGCTAATAAAGTTCGCGGATGACACGAAGCTGGGGGGTATTGCTAACACGGAGAAGGACAGGGATACTATTCAAGAAGATCTGAACCACCTTGTAAACTGGAGTAATAGAAATAGGATGAAATACAATAGTGAAAAGTGCAAGGTCATGCATTTAGGAATTAATAATAAGAATTTTGGATATACGTTGGGGGCGCATCAGTTGGAAGCGACGGAGGAAGAGAAGGACCTTGGGGTACTGGTTGATAGCAGGATGATTATGAGTCGCCAATGTGATACGGCTGTTAAAAAAGCAAATGCGATTTTGGGATGCATCAGGCGGGGTATTTCCTGCAAGGATAAGGAGGTGTTAGTACCGTGGTATACGGCGTTGGTGAGACCCCATCTGGAATACTGTGTGCAGTTCTGGTGTCCCATGTTCAAGAAGGATGAATTCAAACTGGAACAGGTTCAGAGACGGGCTACGAGGATGATCCGAGGAATGGAAAAACTGCCTTATGAAAGGAGACTCAAAGAGCTTGGCTTGTTTAGCCTGGCCAAAAGAAGGCTGAGGGGGGATATGCTCGCCCTATATAAATATATCAAGGGGGTTAACGTTAGGGAGGGAGAGGAATTATTTAAGTTTAGTACTAATGTAGCCACGAGGACGAATGGGTATAAACTGGATATTAGGAAGTTTAGACTTGAAATTAGATGAAGGTTTCTGACCATTAGGGGAGTGAAGTTCTGGAATAGCCTTCCGAGGGAAGTAGTGGGGGCAAAAGACTTTCCTGGCTTTAAGACAAAGCTTGATAAGTATATGGAGGGGATGTTATGATAGGATCGTTAATTTGGGCAATTGATCTTGAATTACCACCAGACAGGTCTGCTCAATGGTCTGCGGGGTGATGTTGCATGCGATGGGTACTGAGTTGCTGCGGAGAACTCCTTCTTGGGTGCTGGCTGGTGACTCTTGCCCACATGCTCAGGGTTTAGCTGATCGCCATATTTGGGGTCGGGAAGGAATTTTCCTCCAGGGCGGATTGGCAGGTGCCCTGGAGGTTTTTCGCCTTCCCCTGCAGCGTGGGGCACGGGTCGCTTGCTGGTGGTGTCTCTGCAGCTTGAGGTCTTCAAACCATTTTTGAGGATTTCAATAACTCGGTCCTGGAATAGGGGTTGTACAAAATTGGATGGGTGGGGTTCTGTGGCCTGCCTTGTGCAGGAGGTCAGACTAGATGATCAGATTGGTCCCTTCTGACCTGTGAGTCTATGGGCTTGTCTACATCAGAAAGTTGCAGCGCTGGTGAGGGAGTTACAGCGCTGCAACTTTGAAGGTGTACACATCTGCAGGGCACCACCAGCGCTGCAACTCCCTGTTTGCAGCGCTGGCCGTACTCCCGTTTTGTCTCGGGTGTAGAGGATCCAGCGCTGGTGATCCAGCGCTGGTAATCCAATGTAGACACTTACCAGCGCTTTTCTTGACCTCCGTGGAAGGAGGAAGCCTCTGGTAATCAAGCTGGTCTCCTTTCCCGGTTTGCTCTCTCGTTCCCGGAGCCCAGAGCAAGCAGGTCTCCTTCCCTGCGGTTTGCTGGGTGGCTCCGGGAACGCGAGAGCAAACCGGGAAAGGAGACCCGCTTCGCCGCGGTTTGCTCTCTCGTTCCCGGAGCCACCCAGCAAACCGCAGGGAAGGAGTCCTGCTTGCTCTGGGCTCCGGGAACGAGAGAGCAAACCGGGAAAGGAGACCCGCTTCGCCGCGGTTTGCTCTCTCGTTCCCGGAGCCACCCAGCAAACCGCAGGGAAGGAGACCTGCTTGCTCGGGGCTCCGGGAACGAGAGAGCAAACCGCGGCGAAGCGGGTCTCCTTTCCCGGTTTGCTCTCTCGTTCCCGGAGCCCAGAGCAAGCAGGTCTCCTTCCCTGCGGTTTGCTGGGTGGCTCCGGGAACGCGAGAGCAAACCGGGAAAGGAGACCCGCTTCGCCGCGGTTTGCTCTCTCGTTCCCGGAGCCACCCAGCAAACCGCAGGGAAGGAGTCCTGCTTGCTCTGGGCTCCGGGAACGAGAGAGCAAACCGGGAAAGGAGACCCGCTTCGCCGCGGTTTGCTCTCTCGTTCCCGGAGCCACCCCGCAAACCGCAGGGAAGGAGACCTGCTTGCTCGGGGCTCCGGGAACGAGAGAGCAAACCGCGGCGAAGCGGGTCTCCTTTCCCGGTTTGCTCTCTCGTTCCCGGAGCCACCCAGCAAACCGCAGGGAAGGAGACCTGCTTGCTCTGGGCTCCGGGAACGAGAGAGCAAACCGCGGCGAAGCGGGTCTCCTTTCCCGGTTTGCTCTCTCGTTCCCAGAGCCCAGAGCAAGCAGGTCTCCTTCCCTGCGGTTTGCTGGGTGGCTCCGGGAACGAGAGAGCAAACCGCGGCGAAGCGGGTCTCCTTTCCCGGTTTGCTCTCTCGTTCCCGGAGCCCAGAGCAAGCAGGACTCCTTCCCTGCGGTTTGCTGGGTGGCTCCGGGAACGAGAGAGCAAACCGCGGCGAAGCTGGTCTCCTTTCCCGGTTTGCTCTCGCGTTCCCGGAACCCCCCTTGAAGCCGCCCAACAGCGCTGCAGTGTGGCCACATCTAACACCACTTGCAGCGCTGGTTGCTGTAAGTGTGGCCACTCTGCAGCGCTGGCCCTATACAGCTGTACTAATACAGCTGTAACAACCAGCGCTGCAAAACTTTAGATGTAGACATGGCCTATGAGTCTATGAGTCTAAGTAAAACAGAAAATACAGGTATTATGTTTATTGCCCCTTTTAGAGACACTAGGTCTGATTTTCAGTCCCTAGTAGGTGTACATTTCTGCACACATTCAGATATATCTGTGAAAAGTAGACAAGCATTTGCCTCTGTGTAAATGCACATAGATTCCCAGGCCAGAAGGGACCATGATGATAATCTACTCTGACCTCCTGTATAACACAGGACATAGAACTTCCCCAAAATAATTCCTAAAGTAGAACTTTTAGCAAATATCCAATCTTAATTTAAAAACTGTCAGTGATGGAGAATCAACTACGACACTTGGTAAATTATTCCAGTGGTTAATTACTCTAGCATGGGGTTGAAAATCAGACCCTTTGAAGTCCATAAGGCTTAACAATTTTAGACGAAGGAAGTTGTATTTATTTATACATACACACACAGTCTTTATATTAAAATAGTTATACCCTAAAATAATATTTTTGTTTATAAAGAACACACCCCTACAAAAGTGATCAAGGTTCTGACCAACAATCTTAAAAACAAGAGTCAACTATAATAGTCTTACAATACATTAGCTGAATCTAAAAACACAAGGCTCAGTTCACCTCCCATGGGAATTGGAGTGGGCTCTTTGGCCTCAATCCCATGCACTCAAGTCACTTTACACACCAGAGATTATACACGCACGTGCTTAAGTGTCTGCAGGATCAGGACCTTAGGCCTCAGTTCAAGAAAGCACCTAAGCACATGTTTAAAGCTTTAGTGCTTTCCTGGATAGCAGTGCTTTCCTGATTCAGGGCCTCAGTTCAGAAAAAAGGTAAAAGTTTTAATATGAAGTTCAGAGAGCTCTGTTTTCACTATGGCTCATAAGGCCACAATTCACAATTAAATCAAAGCAAAGAACCATGTGGCCTTGATAGAAGAGATTAAATTATTTTAATATTTTATAAGGAGTTTAAAGAGCAACAGTTACATTTTGAAAAGTCAGTAATCAAACAAGGCTGACAGAGCACTTATTCAGAGTGAAATACATCCTGACACAGTAAGTTCTCCAAAAGACTTCTGTACAGCAATGGAATGTTTTTTGTTTGCATAAACATATATTACAAGTACAGAAGCCAGAGGTTAGTTTAACAAAACAGCCAGAGGACTTGTACATGCATTCATTCATTTCTGAGATAACTAGATGCTCAATTGCCACTCATTTAGATAAACTGCTTCCCAGTGAATAGTCAGATTAGTGCTCAGGTTTTCACAGCCTGTCCTTCAAATGCTGAAAATTGTTATTTTATTGAATCAAAAGCATAAATAGAATTTATTCTCATCATTTCTAGCAGAGAGAACCTCAGCAATCATGAGTCTCACGAACATTGCTGAAAATGACTTACAATACACACAACAGTTTAGTACACAGTATTAAAAAGACCCTATCTGAACTGGGGATTTATCAGGCAATATAAAAATGATAGGTTCCAGCAAGTAAACACCATTCTGATGAAGAGCTGGTAGTAAAATTATTTTAATACCTGAGAAATATCACAAATTGAGTGTTCACTAACTGTATTGAGGGAGGGAAAGGATACAGCAATTGTATAGTAGAGAGTAACAAACATTATTATGTAAACTCTAACAAACAGGTTGTGTAGAAAAGATTTAATTTAAAAATTGTTTGTTTCTCACAGACACCAAAAGATAGAAGGGCCAGATCCTCAGCTGGTATAAATCAACATAGCTCCACTGAAGAAAATGGGGGTGATTGCAGGTAGGATCTGATTCTTAGATTCTAGAAGATCCAAAATTTTCAGAAAGATAGCAAGCTGCTTACCTGCTTTAAACTCCCGAGAAAGACAGCCCATGCCTGTAATCTATAGGTTTCCTTTAAGCGTGGGTACAGAACTCCCAAGTAATTTCAGTGGGAGTCTGACTCACTTAAGGACTGCAGAATTTGGCCCCTTGTTATCTCTGAGCATGAATTCAGATAGAAACGTTATACAAAGAAGATGAAGTCAAAATACTTTAAATCTATTAATCCACCAAATAGCTGTAAGATTGAAAACATTGTTGCCTAAAGCCAGTACCTGCTGGTGCACCTGTTTTTGTCTCTGGGCAAATTCTTTCCAGCAGTAAGACTTATTTGCAAAGTGTATGGGGGGCAGGGGGCGCTTATGCTAGTACACAGATAGGAAATATAACTTGTCTTTACAAAAAAAAAGGGGTTATTGCACATAATCTGAAGAGGAATGAGCCCCTAGTTAACAGGAGAGTCAAGCCTCTAATTAAACTATTCTGCTTACAAACTGAAGTCCAGTGCCATTCTTTGGTCACAGTTGCAGAAATGTGCTGCCGGCTACCTTAACACAGAGGGCCTGATCCTCCCGTCTGGCAGAGCTGACCTTAGTGTAGGACTGGTGGGATGTGAGAGGGGCACAAGTCTTCAAGAATTCACAAGTCTTGAGTCTTCCTGATCCTAGTGCCTCCCTGGTGCTATTCAGACACCCACCCGCAGCACAGCTTAGAACAACCCAGATGTTCAGTGCTGCTCTAAATTGTACCCAGCTGTTCACAGCCTTAAGGGGCCATTCCAGCAGCTGAGTAGAGTCGGAGTGCAGTGACTGGCCCCATGCTCTTTTCCCTAGGGATGGGGTGCAAAGATGAGAAGCATGCAGCTGTCACTGGCTCTATATCACCCAGGAATTCCCTGAGTAACTAGTTAAGTTGGCTTCACGGTCCTTTTTCACGTGCTGAAGCTGCTCAAAGAAGTACTGAGGATCTGGCCTAGAATGTTGAGGGAAAAAAATCATATTGCTAGAAAACACTAATCACTGAATTCAGAATTTAATTTAAGGATGAGGGTGGTCTCTATGCTCATTTCTATCTATTCAGGCTTTAATACGTTTCAGAAAAGCCAAATGCTTAACACTTATTTTTAAGTTTATGGGAATGTACTATACATTTTACATATAATTCTGATGTGCTCACAATTATTTGCATTTTCATGGTTATTTTGAGTACTAACAAATACTCTGTGTCTTAACACCAATCAATGTTAACAAATGTGGTTTATGTTATCAACTAAAGACTAGCATGAAACTTGCTGATATGAGACAGCATCTTTGCTTTATATTGCTAAATCACTAATTTTACTTCTTCTTGTTCCACAGCAGATTTGTATTTGTTTTTATTACACATTATTGGCAAAATGTGAACCTTAGTTCTGGGGTGCCCATACTGACACACCTACAGGTGAAATCCTCACCTCCACTTTGGCCCCTTTACACTGAGTAAAATGGACTGGAAAGGCATAAAGAAGCTTGAAAGTCCCAGTTCCAGCTAAGCAAGGTTTCCTCCGGTGCAGGCTCTGCACAAGACAGCCATAAGACTGCCCTGTGAGGATCCTCTCACAAACCCTGACATAGGGGGTGTACTGAGGGTGGGTCCAGGAGTGGGAGGGGTGAATTGGAGGACAGGGCCATGACATGCAGTACTGTCAAGATTCCAGGTAGTGCTGTGACCCATTGGTAGGGCCCTACCAAATTCACGGCAGTGAAAAATGCATCACGGACTGTGAAATCTGGTCTCACCCCATGCAATCTGGTCTTTTGTGTGCTTTTACCCTATACCATACAGATTTCACACAGGAGACCAGCATTTCTCAAATTGGGGGTCCTGACCCAAAAAGGAGTTGCAGGGCAGTCACAAGGTTATTTTAGGGGGGGTCATGGCATTGCCACCCTTACTTTTGTGCTGCCTTCAGAGCTGGGTGGCTGGAGAGTGGTGGCTGTTGGCCGGGTACCCAGCTCTGGAGGCAGCACCCCACCAGCAGCAGAGCAGAAGGGTGGCAATACCATACCATGCCACCTTTACTTCTGCACTGTTGTCTTCAAAGCTGGGCGGCTGGAGAGTGGCAGCTTCTGACTGAGGGCCCAGCTCTGCAGCAGTAAGGGTGGCAACACCATACCATGCAATCCCACCTGTTGGCAGCTCTGCCTTCAGAGCTGGGCTTCCGGCCAGCAGCCACCGCTCTCCAGCTGCCCAGCTCTGAAGGCAGCATCGCCACCTGCAGCAGCACAGAAGTAAGGGTAACAGTATCACAATCCTCCCTACAATAACCTTGTGTCCCTGCCCACAGGTCCTTTTTGGGACAGGATCCCTACAATTACACCACCATGAAATTTCAGATTTATATAGCTAAAATAATGACATTTACTATTTTTAAAATCCTATGACCATGAAATTGACCAAAATGGACCGTGAATTTGGTAAGGCCGTACCCATAGGGCAGTGCTGGGAGTCTAACATAATTTCCGTAGCCCTGGGGGGTCTAAGTTATTCTGGGGGCCGTTTCAGTCCCTGGAGCAGCCAAAGATCAGGACAGTGCAAAGATGGTTAAGGCCGCCTTAATCACCCTCCCCTTAGATTCAGAGTTATCTGCTACACTTCTTAGAGGGGCCACACAAAATCTCACCCCTAGCATGTGATTTGTCAGATGTTCTGCAGCTCCCTCTGATTTCATTTAGTGCTCTAGACACCCAACACCTCTGAAAATCAAGCCCTATGTGCTCAAATTGGGCACCCCCCCCAAAAAAAAATCAAAGGATCCTGTTGAAAATATGGGCCTCTGTGTATGGCATTTGTTATACTTCTGAAATATAGGGAAATAACACCCTGCTCCTGCAAACCAATTAGTGTTCTGCCCTGGATTTTAATGGGAACAGGATTGGACCATTAAAGTGAAAAAAAAGGTGGCTGCAGAGCCTGCTTAAAAGAGTTTTTTTCCCCCTCAGCCTAAATGATATATATTGCAAGGAGAGAGAAAAAAAAACCCACTGTAATTTAAGAAGATTGAGAGTCATTGATTGGGAAAGAATTTATGGCTTTAGGATGGGGGTGAGGGGGCCTGATTCTCAACTGCCCTGTATCTCATGTGGTCATTGATAATAGTTTTGTGGCAGCACTTTGCATTGACACTAGTGCTTTGGTAGCACTTTGCACTGGTGGACATAACACAAGGTGCAGGGCAGTTGAGAATCAGGCCACGTCTTCTCATCCCCTTAGTCACTAATGATTTTTCCAGTTAAACTAATGTGTTCATTGGGGCAGAGTACGATTTGGTTCACTGTGTGTTACATTTGTCTTTCCTCTAGAACCATGTTCCAATAGAGGAATGTGTTTATTCTGGCACGTAGACAGTGGCTCTTGAAATGGGAAAGGCTGATCAATCTAGTGTGACATATCACTTTCTTCAGACTTTGGGGATGCTTCCTCCCTTTGTATTTCTGAAGTAAAGAACTCAGCAGCATTTGGGCTGAAATGGTCTATGTTTTTCTACAGGACTATTTGTATCAGATCCTCCAGTGTGCACTATTCACTTCACCGCAGGCAGATTTTGGCCCTAAGTCTAGCAGAGCTGACCAAGAGAGGTACAGCCTTGTATATGGGAACTCTCTGCTGGTGTAGAGCCAAAGGAGTGGCTCCTTCACTCTCCTTCCCCTCCCTGCTGTTGGGATACAGGTTTGGCTGAGGCTTCTCTACACCTAGCTGATCCTTCGAGGCTGACTTAAGCTACACCAAGGGGCCAGACCACCATACAGCCAGACCAGCATTGGGGGAGCAGATCTTTGCACATCCTCACTTGCCCCTGCTCCACAAGAGCTGCACCATTCCATAGCAGAGGATCTGGGTTTTCATCTCTCAGTAACATATTCTCAAGTAAAAACTGTTATAAAGTACATTTCTGTGACCACAGCCGCCAAGTATAAGAGAATGCTTAAAGTTCCAGGACCCAGTTCTCCTCTTGCTGAACTGAAGCCAATGGAGCCAACACTGATATAAGATAGCAAAGAATCAGGTCCTCAGTATGTGATACTGAAGAGCTGGTTCCAACAAACAGCTCTGGAACTCTTGTCATAAGTTACCGTGTCTTGCTTCCTAAAACTACACAACACACTTCCCATCTAATCCAAATTAAGTGTTAGGTGTTAGAATAAGGTTAAAACAGAAATATCCCTGAGGCTGGCTATATATGGACCAAATCAGGGTAACATTCACAGCTCCCAAATTCATCCCAAGTAAAGCAATAAAGGCCTCAGCTAACTGGAAAAGCATAATTATTACAGCTATAACAATTATTATATTTGCATATTTAACAAACTGGAATAAACTAATGTTGTATGAGCACTTCAGTTTGATTTTTCTTTCTCTCTCTCTCTCTATAGAGATATATATAGTAAAACTAAGGATCATCTTTTATCACTGTAAGTAGCAACACATTTTAAATGGAGGGAAACTTTCTATATTACAGTAGAGATTATATCATATTGGTGCCTAGTATTGGTGACAAAGTAAGATATTGCTTAGAAGTTAAATATTTTAGAGAGGCAGGCCATAACCAGAACCTCAAATCCAATTCCTTGAAGCCCCACCCCTACAGTTTAGGTACGGATTTGGATCCCAAACAGTAAGGACTCTCTCTCTCAAGAACAGCTGATCACAATAGTTAAAGATGGTAGAAGTCTCAGAAAATCAGTGACTCCATCCTTGCATCATTTTGTCCTAAAAACTTGTGAAAACAGCTTGCAAGATTTCAGTGCCAGTGACTTTCAACCATGGGCCTAACTAGAAGTCAAATCAAACAGCAGCCTTAAAACTAAACTGGATTCAGATACTTCCCCTTTTTTACTGTCCCTAATGTTTTACAAGACAGGTTGATACAAATGGCAAAAATTATACCACACATTCCTTCAAAGAATGTAATCATTGAAGTTTTAAACTTCACTGCTTATTGGAAGGACATGCAGGCCCTAAATATGGTTTTAAGTGGTCATTTACCTTTTCCAAATAAAACTACTACTTGAAAGGCTTTAGTCAGAAACTAACTCTCATCAACTGGAGTCTAGGGTTTTATTTTATTTATTAATAGTTTAATCCAAATTTTAGTGTTAATAGTTTAGGGTGGGATTTTCAAAACTGCTCAGTATTGGCTGAACGCTGCTCCCACTGACGTTATTGGTACAACTCCCATACAATTTTGTGGGAGCAGTTAGGCCAATATCAAATGCTTTTGAAAGTCTCACCCTTAAACTTTACCACATCTGGAGAAAAAAGATTAAAGGCCAGAGACAGAAGGGGATTTTTATAACCATCATCATATGCTTATTGGGAATATATACACTTTAAATGGAGGAAAACTTTCTATATTACAGTAGCGATTATATTACATTAGACTCCCATGCATCTGACGAAGTGGATATTCACCCACGAAAGCTTATGCTCCAATACTTCTGTTAGTCTATAAGGTGCTGCAGGACTCTTTGTCACTTTAAATACATTTGTAATGGCTACCAGGCTCCTCTACACCCCACACAAGCTGATACTCATTAGCATCCTGTAGATAATTTAGCCAAAAGACACAGTCATTCCATTCTGAACTGTTTGAGGAAAACTGTTCTTCTTCTCACTTACTCTTCTTTTACACCAGTGTAACAATTCTGGGTCCGATTTTCCTTTGTTGCCATCCTCTTCTGCAGCTCAGATAATGTATTTGGCTACTGCGGAATTTCCCATGCAGTGCAGAGCTGCCACAATGGTTCTACACTACCCGCCCTCTGCAGTCCACATGTGGAGACATGACTGGAAAAAAAAACATCGTTGGAATACCACCATGGCAACTTATGGTTAAATGCATCCAGGTGCAAATTAAAGCCGAAGGCCGAAGGGGGCACTTGGGACCCCTTACCAGACTGGCTAAGTGAAGACCGGGGATTGACAGATCAATACAGACACTCTCCAGAGCACGGAGCAGCATCCGCCCATGCAGCCAGGCAATGAGCATTTCCCACAGCCTGGAGCTGAGGGGGAGGCGGCAGCTGCTGTTCCAGCTCCTCGGGGACAGGCTCTGTCAGCCAACAGTCACTTCTTACTCACCACAGCTAAGGGCGTCGGGTTCCTCCAGTGGGGGTGTGGAGCAGCCGTTCGTTTTCCTGTTTGCACTCCTTTGCCGTGTGAAAATCAGGGAGGGGAAGCAGAAGCCCCACTCCCCTCCTTAAATGACACCCAGTAGGGGAATCCAGGACAACAGGGTGGGGCGGCAAATGGTGACCAGACTCTCACTGCCAGGGTCTAGTCTAGCTCAGGGTCCAGCTCATTTTCTCCCCGCGCCACTGGCTCCCAGTCGCCTTCTGCCACCAGGTCAACCCGGGAACTCAGGCAGGAACGGAATGAGAAAGTAAGTCAAGCTGAGCAAGGCAGGCAAAAGTGTCTTCATGGGCCACTCCCAATGACGTTCTTTTTGCATGCAACTGCTGCAAAACCATCCAGACAGAGAAGCAGCAGGCCAAAACACTGCTAAACAGCTTGTAAAGTAGCTTAGTTGGGAGAGCATTAGATTGAAAATCTAAAGGTTCCTCGTTCAATCTCAGGCTTTGGTAGGCCCTTTCATCCCTCTTTGCGCAGTGATGGCTTGCTCTCTGGGTGCACAATAGTTTCTGCACCCAGGGTGAATCTCTGACCTTGAGCTCTGCAGTAGGAAAAGATAATGTGGGCTTCTGCATCTGGTTGGCCCACCTGAACTTTTAGGATGAGAGCTGTCTTTCCCAACATGGCAGGAAGCCAGTGAGGTAGGGTGACCCTCAGGAATGGTGCCACTGGGCTGCTGAGCAAGGGTAGTACCAGGGAAGGGGCATCTGTAAAAGTGGCCATGTGGAAGATGGCAGGGATTTGGGGGGCCCAGGAAGAGGTGTTTGATGTTCAGTGCCGTGGAGCAGTTGGACTTGGGCATGGTGGGTGTTCAGGAAATACACATTCATGAGTTTAGGGTAGATTGATAGGCAGAGGGTGATTGGAAGAAGGGCCTGTCTCTTTGGTCTTCCAGGCCAGGGAAGAATGATGGGGTTGGAGTCTTCTTCTTCACATTCGCAGTGCAAGTACAGAAGGTGCTGGAGCTCTGACCAGGGAGGACGTTACTGGTGGGCTTTGTGCTCTGTGGCACTGGTTAGGGCTATATTAGTGTGTATGGTCCCCAATTAAGAAATGGAAGGAACTGGTTCCCTTCCTCTGGACTGTTTGTTGTTGGTGTTTTCCCAACTGTCAGAGGAAACATTTTTACAATGAGCATTACATGGCACAGGTCTGTAGTGAGGTCAGCTTAGAGCCACAGAGGGGGTACATCTTTCTGCAGGAACAGGCCAGGAGTCGCATTGACTGGACTTATGTGAAGGAGAGCACGTCGACAGCCCAGTGCACAGTGGTGCCAATGGACAGTTCAGATCACACAGCTCTCACCTTGTGCTCAATGTGGGCAATTCCCTGACCAGGGGCGGCGTTATGTATTTTTCCGCCCCAAGCAGAGTCAGGTTGCACCTCTGGCTCTTACTATGAAGGTTGAAGTTACAATTCCCTGTTTGGATGCACAATCTGCTTAAGCCCCCACCCAACCATCGGGGGGAACTAACCCTGGCCACTGGGTGCCTCGAAGAGGTGATACTCTCCCCACTCACAACCACTGAGTATAGAAAAAAAACTAAGAAAAAGGAGGAAAATCACCTTGTATTAACTTGGGAAAACACCACAATCAGGATTCATAACACAACACTATGAGCAAAACACCCACCCACAGTGCGCTGGGCAGTGGTCTTTTGCCTCGGGCTCTTAAATCCAGACACCAAAAGCTCTTTGGATGTGTCCCTCCCTTCACTGCACCTCACCCACAGCTGCTTTCCTGGGTCAGTGAAAACCCAGAGTTCACCTCTCACCTCCCGGGGGGAAAGCCCCTTTCTCCCTCCGCTGTCTGGCCACATTGCCGGCCACTTGCCATTCCACCCTGGCACCGCTCTGCTAGCCCCTCTCTGCTCTGGGATGTCTTGTGGTCCCACCAGGAGTGGAACAGGCTCCCTAAAAGCAGGGCCGCCCAGAGGATTCGGGGGCCTGCTGGGGCAAAGCGGAGGAGCAGACACAAAAAAGGCGCCACCGACTGCAGCGCTTGTACTTACTGGGAGGCGCTTTGAGTCTTCAGTGGCAGCGGGTCCTTCACTCACACTGCGTCTTGGGCAGCGCTGAAGGACCCGCCGCCGAAGTGCATCCGAAGACCCAGAGTGAGTGAAGGGCCTGCTGCCAAAGTGCCGCCGAAGAGCCAGACTGCTGCTGGGCCAGTAAAATGTAAAAAGGAGCCTCTAGCCAGGGAAGGGATTCTCGGCCAGGGCTTGTGGGGCGCCTGCAGGGCCCAGGGCCTGGGGCAAATTGCCCCACTTGTCCTCCTTTGGGCAGCCCTGCCTAAAAGTAGCATTCACCAGAGCCCAAACAGTAGCCCCCTCCCTGCCACTCGAGGCCACTCCCCTGCCCCCCCTTCTCCCCAAGGTCCCGCTGCTATGCTGCCTCTTCCCCCCAAGGCCCCGCCTCCCGCTCACTGTTCTCCGCTCCCTCCCCATGCTCACTCGCCCTTACGGTCATTACAAAGGGGCAAGGCAGAGCCCTCCCATTTTGAAAAGTCCTGGGGTGTTGTTCCCCCCTGTTCAAGCACCCCTGGGGCCCTGCACTTCACACAGCTCTCCCTGATTTCAGCTGTTAGTGAGGGAGCCTCACTGCTAGTGCAGACTGGGCAGTTTGTTGGATGAGAGACGCTGTCCCAAAGCAGGACTAATGCTTAGACCTGGTGATCAGTGATTTCAGATCTGTTGGTCTGCAGCAAGACTCTGCAGTGAGTCTTAACCAGCTCTGCTATTACACAGGGACGAACAAAAAGGTCAAATGGGGCCTGGAACCCTTAAGAAGAATCCACCTCACCGAGTACAACACTTGTCGCTACCGGCTCTCAGCTCCACTGAGAATGTTTTGGGGTCACTCCTCGCCCTTATCAACCTAGGGGTCTTGGAGAATAACAGCTAACAGGTGCTCCAGTGGCACAACTGGCTAGTGCACAGTACTTATAGGGCAGTGCTGAGAGGAGCTATACTGAGGTTGTGAATTCAAACCTCCCATGGAGCACTAGCTTTTATTCACCAAGTGATGTCACCCCCTCATTTGTCCTGTGGAATGTAGAATCCGGCCCAGGGGACACTGAGGCAGGGGAGGAGACAAAAATGCCCCCTCAACTATTACCTTCTCTCCAGAGCACAGGTCAGAATCTACAATCATTTCTCCCCTACCAGCCCCTGTGCCAAGATCCCTCCCCTGGCGTCTGTACTATTGACAAAGACTAAGTGACAGGGACCAAACACTCAAATCCCACCTGGTGCGGGGAGCCAGGTTTGCTCTTCAAATTCTGTCGCTGATACATTTCCAGGCCTGGGAAAGGCCCACAACAGCATTGAATGGGAAGCTGCCTACAGAACAGTGACACTGCACAGAGCTGCTGTGGAGGAGGGGTGGGAATTCGTAACATTTTGAGGCTTGTTTGGGAAATGAGCCTTTGCTGACAAGGTTTGTCTCTGTTCATATTTCCCCTTCAGGTGTTATGTTGAGGGATCTTTAGTATATTTCTGTGAGGTTAATAACTATCTCCTCAACTTTATTTACTCAACTTAAAAATTTGTGTCACCTGATTTTTGTATCTCCCTGTGAAAATACAACTGACACGTGTGGCTTTCTAGAGGGGGTCATGATGTTAAAGTTGGGGAATTCAGTCTCTGTACTTCTGGGAGGGGGTTTTGCTTTTTTACATCTGACTCACTGCCAGGCAGACTGGGCTGTTAGCTGCACCCACTGTCCTTGCCAGGGGCCCCTGCTGACCCCTGGGCGGCTGCACTGCCGTGCTGGGGTGACTCTGCAGGGGAAGAAGCTGCTGTGGAGCAATGTAGAGCAGGTGCAGGAAGGAGACGGGGTCACTATTCACATTCTGAAGTGCACAATTTTTCATATTTGGGAATGTCCAAGAACAATTCTAGGGGAAGGTGAATGCAGAGCAGTGACAGTGGAGCTGTCCGGACCTCCAATGGGGGCAGCATGGAAATTAATAATGGGAAGATCATTTGCGAAACTTCACTTGTCTTCTCTGACAAGATTTTTCTCTGTTCTTATTTCACGTTGTGGTGTTATTTAGAGGAGTCAGGATATATTTTTACTATATTAATTAAACACTTAATTTTATTTAATTGTAAGCAGAGTCAGGATAAGCTCTACCCTGACATCTGGTGGAAAGAATTTCAGAGAGTGTATTTGCATAGGCACTCCTACCCTATCCCAGACTACCGAGCTGTGGGACTGCTTGGTGACAAATGACTCACCCTCAGTTGGGTGGTACTTGCTAGACAAGGGACATGGGTTCCAAAACCCAGTGAATTGTGAGAAGTTGGGGAGAGGTATGTGTGTGTGTGATGGTGCAGTCTTCTTGTGGAGCCAGCAGTACCATTTCTACTCTCTTCACTATGGAATGTCAGAATTGATTTTTTTGTTCTCTCAAGAATCTAAATACCGATTATGGAGCTGAACTCACTTTTGGCTAATAGTGCATTAGCATTGAGGTTTCCCTACTAAGAGCTGAGATCACTGAGAGTTGAAATCACTAAAGAACTGCAATTACTGAGCTGAGAGCACTGAGTAATGTGCTAGCTAGTAGGGGAGCCTGAAGCTATACTTTGGAACTGAGCAGCTGGTGGAGTGGAGCAGTTGTGGGGATGGCTGGAGCAGATCATGGGACAGCTGGTGGCAGCGGAGCGGCTGGCAGAGCGGAGTAGCTGTGGGATGGGTGGAGTGGCCCAGAGAGCGAGCGGAGCTGAGCAGTTTGCAGGGAGAACTAGAGCAGCTCATGGAGCAGAGCAGTTGGTGGAGCGGAGCAGTTTCTGAGGACGGCTGGAGGAGCAGAGTGGAGCAGCTGGTAAAGCGGAGCAGTTCGTGGAGAAGGCGGAAGCAGAACCCACGGAGAGGCAGGGCAGTTGGCCCCGGACCACGTAAGGTGCCCCTTTCTACCCAGGCTGAGGGGAGGGACCTCTACAGATAAACTCTCGAACTCTGGGGTGGCATTGACCAGAGACTTTTGGGTTGTTGGACTTTGGGGTGATTGGACTTAAACCCCTAAGGCGAAAAAGGACAGTGCCAAACGTACTTGGAGGTGGGTTTTTGTTTATGGTTTGTGTTATAACCCTGTTTGTGGTGTTTCTCCAATGGGATGCCGCATTGATTCCTTCCTTTATTAAAAAGATTTTGCTACACTCAGACTCCGTGCTTGCGAGAGGGGAAGTATTGCCTCCTAGAGGCGCCCAGGGGGGTGTGGTATGTGAGTGTCCCAGGTCACTGGGTGGGGGCTCGAGCCAGTTATGCATTGTGTTATGAAATGGAACCCCTGGATACTGAACCCGGCCCTTGTTGCTGCCAACTCAGAGAGGCAAAAGGGTTACATAATCAAGCCAAAAACTTAGTGTCACTTATTTTTTTCTCTGTCCTAGCAAGAATGAATTGAATTTTGTGACTTTCTGGAAAGTGCAGAGAGATTAAATGTGGGGAATTCAGTCTCAGTGTTTGTGAGCTGATGTTTTCCTCTCACAGGTCAGTGCCTGCATTGAAATAGCAAGAGGAATCTAAGGGCTGCTGTACGCTGGGCACTGAACTGGAAGAGCGACATTTCTCAGGGTGTGAAGCCCACCCCCCAAACCCATAGAGTTAAGATGACCTAAGCCCTGATTAGATAGTGCTAAATAAAAGGAAGAATTGTTCTGTCCATGTAGCTATTACAGGGATGGGAAAACCCCTCCAGTAGCTGTCTACTCCAGAGTGCTATAGCAGTGCCACAGCAGTGTTTGAAGTGTAGACAGAGTGAAACTAGATCTGGCTCCAGTTTGCACTGTGGATGCTCAGGCACATACAGTATGTCTACACTAGGGGATTATTCCGATTTTACAGAAACCAATTTTTGGAAACAGATTGTGTAAAGTTGAGGGCACACGGCCACACTAAGCACATTAATTTGGCTGTGAGCACAGTTATGCCCCAATGTCACAGAAACTGGTAAATAATCCCAGTGCCCAGACGTGAAGGCATCTGAACTACAGACCACAGCAAACCTGGCCCCCAAAGCACAGGGGGGATTGGGGGTTTGTTCTCCTTGCTTAGCCATGTGCAGTCGCACAGAGAGCGCGTTTAAAAGTCTCTCCTCCCACAGAGCGGGAATGGGAAATGATTCTCAATTTGAAGCCTGATGTGAATGAGGATGTCTGGACCAAGGCACTGAGGGCACTGGCCCTGGGAGTGCAGGCTCTAGGGTGGGGTTAGAATGAGAGGTTCAGGGTGCAGTAGAGGGGACGGGGTTAGGGCAGAGAATTGGGCTGTCAGGGCTCTGGAACAAGACCAGGAAAAAGAGAATTGAGGTCAAAGAGGGAGATCAGGCTAGAGCAGAAAGTGGTGGGGGAAAAAGAAGTTTGAGCTGTAGGTGGGAAGAAAAAACTCAACCCCCCTCTTATCAGGTCATCTAAGAACTAGATGAAAGACATCTCTCCCCCACTGCAATAGCAACTCCAGTGGGCCTGGGCTGAGGGGAGAACTCCTCTCCCCAGCAGCTCCAGCTGGTTGGGCTACAGACATCTTGCCTCCACAGATCTGGTGTTCTTGGGCTGGGACAGGGGAGGGGCTCCTCTCCTCTCCATTTGGGACATGGCGGGATGAGAGATGTGACAGAGCTTTACGGGAAATCATTATTTGCCTGATTCATGTGCCAGTCCTAGTCTCTGCTGACCCAAACAAGCCATTTATCCTGCATGCTGATGCCAGTTTGGAGGGTTTGGGAGCAGTCTCGTACCAGGAAGTGGAAGGCAAATGTAAATCTGTAGCCTTTGCCAGCTGAGGACTGTCTGATAGCGAAACTTGCTATCCCATCCACCAGCTGCAGTTCTTGGGCTTGAAATGGGCCATCACTGAGAACTTTGGAGACTACTTGTGTGGTGCTCAGTTTCAGGTATGGACAGAGAACAATCCACTGACTTATGTGTTAACAAGGGCTAAGCTAGATGCTGCAGGGCAGAGATGGGTGGCTACTTTTGCTAGCTGTGACTTCAGCATTCAATACCAATGATTTGGTATAATAGGGAGTGTGATTTACCAGGAGCACCAATTCTTGGTTGTGGGGAGGATGTAAGCAGGGTCAGAATGAACTCTACCCTGATATCTGCTGGTGATGTGTTGTAAAAGTCTTTTGTTGCTGATGTGCATGGTCACACCCACCCGGCATTGCATGATGGGGGTGCTTGTCCAAATGGTCATTTCGGCTGCTGTGAGATCCCCAATCTCTTTCTTATTAGGGCAGGAGTAATAAAGTGTAGTTATCCTGGTGATATGAATCAAGGACAGTAGAACGGTCCTTAACAGTTCATGCTTTTGGGAGTCACCCGAACCTACATATATCTCATTGGGCAAGGGACATGGGTTCCAAAACATAGTGAAATAAAAAAGGTTGAAAATGAATATTTAAATTTAGTACTATGGGTCTTTTTTGAAGTTTCTAACTGCAGATTTTATGGTTTTTTTTTTTCTAGTTTAAAAATAAAGCTATTTGTAATTGTATTATAAAATCAGTTCTATGCTACAGACCTAAGATCACTAATAGTTAAGTATAAATTTTAGATGTACTTAGAGTGGGGGGTTCTGATCTCACTTACACACTGAAAGTTGTAAGCAACTTCACAGTTAGGTAAAATGCTCTTTTCCACTCTGACTGCATGGAAATTTTGCAGGTTGGACTCAGGGAATGCAGCTGGGGGGCAGGACTGTTGTGGCACATACCCCATTTCTGCAACCAACATTTGCTACCTCACTCCGTAATGCCACACACAGAGCGACCTTTTACCTTTCAGAACCAGAATTTATCACAGAAGAGATCTAATAGCATAAGCTTAAGGTGAGGGACTGTAGCACTAACAGCAATTTTAAGAGATTCAAAAATGTCTCTGTCTTTACACACCAGGAACAGCAAAAAGGAAATCAACTAAAACAACCACAGACAGCTAAACACCCATTCTTACCTCCCACATGCTTTTGGCATTTGGAACACATACCCCTTAATGGTGAGTACTTTTCAGGTGAGGGTGAAGCTGAAGGCTTAACTGAAAACAGTTTAAGAAGTGCTCCCGTCTCTGGCACTCAGCTATCCAGCTCCCAATGGGGTCCAAACCCCAAATAGATCTCTTTTACCCTGTAGAAGCTGTAATATCCTGTGACCAGGACAGCTGCCTAGCAGACTGCGCATCTGCCTGCCAGCGTGAGAGCGCATAAGGTGCTAATCCAGATAGTGATGGCTGGGTGGCAGCGGTCATGAAAAACCAGCAGAATGGTGCAGCAAAAGTGTGCTGGGCCCATAACCCAGAGATTAATGGATCAAAGCCATCCTCTGCTACATGTGTGCTTGCTTCTTTTCCCTCAGGGCCTTCCAGCAAGGCAGTGACCAGCAGAACCCAAGAGCCTAGGCCATGAGGCTACCTGGACTGAAGGCAAGAGGCAGGCCTGGGTATGGCGAGGGCCTCCTGTCCTGGAATGAGGCTGCTGTACTTCCTGGTCCCCTTTTCCCACCCACACTGGCAGGCAGCGTGTGCTGCGGGAGAACAGGAAGGAGGCTCTCGGGACACCAGGCAGTGCTGTGTGTGTGGCTGTCAGGGGAAAGAGCCTAGGCTCCTGACTCAAACTGCCATTGACTGGCGTGGCTCTGCACACCGTCAGCCAGGGCAGGCCAGGCTGCGGACGTGACTCAGGCGTGAGCAGCATGGCCGCACTTTCCTGACAAGGCGTGAGGCAGGCCAAGAGCTTTGCACAGCTTACAGGGAAGTGGGAGGGAGGCGTCTTTGAGCCAGCGTGTCTCGTCTGCTTCTCCTTTGCCACTTGGGCGGAGGCGGGGAGAGAGCGAAATGTTCCTGGCTGAAAGTTTTTGTGCTCGGCCTTGAGGATTAAACCTGAGCCTCTGGAACAGCTGCTGGGAGATGGGTTTCTGAATGACATCCAGCCCGGTCTTCGGGCCACTAGCTGAACGCACTGAGGCCAAGAGGCAGCAAAATGGGACCTTTGAGGCTCTCCGCAGGCAGGGCCAGCTTTAGGAAGTGCGGGGCCCAATTCGAACATATTCGGCGGGGCCCCGGCAGGGATGACTAAAAAAAAAACCATGTAAATAAAAGCCTTTCATTTCTTAGCAGCCGGCTCCCTGTAAAAAGTTCTGATTTAAGGGATGTGCCACAGTATGTATTTTTTGTACCAATAGGATTACCATACATCCATATTTTTAAAAATTTCTCCCAAATGGTCTATTTAAGAACCAAAAAGCTGGACATGTCCAGGAAAATACGGATGTATGTTAACCCTACCTAAAATTCTTTTTTAAAAAGATGGGCCTGAACTAGAAATGAGCTCCGTTTCACATGTGTGGGTCCCCGCCACTCCCTGGGGGTGTGCTAGGGTGACCAGATGTCCCGATTTTATAGGGACAGTCCCGATTTGGGGGGTCTTTTGCTTATATAGGATCCTATTACCCCCCACCCTGTTCCAATTTTTCACACTTGCTGTCTGGTCACCCTAAGGTGTGCACATGTGTGGGTCACAGCTGTTCACTGCCCCTCTCATTGCAGCGTGTGTGCAGGGTTACTGCCCTGGGAACTGCAGGGCACCAGTGGACATGGGGCTGGCTGGAGGCAGGGCAGGGGCTGACTGGAGGTCGGGTCTGGCTGCAAGCAGGGCAAGGCGTGCGGGGCTGGCTGCAGACAGGACAGGGGGTGCAGGACTGGCTGCAAATGTGCTGGCTGCAGGCAGGGCAGGGTGTGTGGGACTGGCTGCTGAGAGGGGCTGGCAGCAGGCAGGGGGATGTGGGGTGGAGTGGGCTGGTTGGCTTCAGGCAGGGCCTCAGGGGAGTGCGCAGGGGTTGGCAGGCCTGGAGACAGAGGAGTGTGGGACTGGCTGGCTTAAGGCAGGGGAGTGCGGCAAGGGTTGACTGGAGACAGGGCACGGGGTGCGGGGCTGGTGCAGGCAGGGCAGGGGGTGCAGCAGGGGCTGGCTGTGGGCAGGGGTGCGGGTACAGGGGGTACAGCCTACCCTGTACGGTAAGTGCCCCCTCCTCCACCAAGGTAGCAGCAGCAGCCCAGGGCTCGGGGGCTATTTAAAGGGCCTGGGGCTCCCCTGCTTCCACCGCCCCAGCCCTTTGAATAGCCGGGGGAGCCCTGGGGAAGTGGCGGGGCTCCGGGGGCTGTTTAAAGGGCCGGGGCGGTAGAAGCAAGGGGAGCCCCAGACTTTTTAAATAGCCCCCAAGTCTCCAGCAGTGGGGCTCTGGTGGCAATTTAAACAGCCTGAGGCTCCAGTCCCTGCTGGGAGCCCCAGGCCCTTTAAATTGCCCCCTGGGGAAGCTGGGCCACCCTAGTACAGTGCACCAGCAGGGCTTGGGTGCGGGGCCCGATTCAGGGGAATTGGTTGAATTGGCCTAAAGCCGGCCCTGCCCGCAGGAAAGCAAGGAAGTAGCACAGGCTTATCACTGTCCCTGGGTGGGCTTGAACCACCATCCTTTCAGTTAAGAGCCAAACGTGCTGACCCATTGCACCACAGAGACACAGACAGGCCAGGCTGTATGGAGCACAACAGTCAGGAATCAGCTCAGGGTCCGGTCTAGCACATGCATGCAGTGGTTAGACAAGCAACAGCAAGGAACTGGACTGGTGCGGAGTGAAAGATCTGTGGGAAGGAACCGAAAATAGTACTGGGGCTGCAGTACAGGGCTTGCATACACTTTCTTTGGCCTGTTTTGCTGGAAGAGTTAGCAGGGCAAGCTTGTTAGTCACAGGTAAGGGGGTGAGTTTATGCAAATTCTGGACTCTGGGACCACAGCTGGGGTGGCACATGCACCCTCTCTGCAACCAACCTTTGTTATTTCACTCCATAACAGCACACACAAAGCAATCTGTTACCTTTCAGCACCAAAATATACTGTAGAGGAAATCTAATAGCATAATTTTAAGATGAGAAACTTCAGTACTAACAACAATTCTAAAGATATTCAAAAATACCTCTGTCTTTAGACACCAGACACAAAATCAATCAGACCAAGAACAAACATCTATTCCTATTTCCCACACACTTGGGTAGGGTGGGGGGTTTGGAACCCATACCCCTTAATGATGAGTCCTTTCCAGGCGAGGGGCAAGCTCTCAGGCCTCAAATGCCAGGTACAGTTACTCTCTCCTTGATCCAAACTAAACAGGAAAATACACTTGATTACTCCTGCCCCAATAACAAAGAGACGGGGGATCCCACAGCAGCTGAAATGACCATTTGGACAAGCACTCCCCTCATGCAATCTGGGGTGGGTGTAACCATGCAAATGACATCAGCCCCAAAAGGCCTTTACAACAGATCACCAACAGATGGCAGGGTAGAGTTCATACCGACCCTGCTTAAACTAGATTGTGGCAAAGATTAAAAAACACTGAATGTTAAAACTCACCAAACGCGGGTGAATCCATTCTCATTGTCGTACCCGCTTCTTAAACTCCACACCTGAACGTAGCCCTCACATGGACAACATACCCTCCTAACTCAGTGTCTGTACGTTAACCTTTTACCCCCAGTCAGGGCT
The DNA here is from genome assembly GCF_025201925.1 of Gopherus flavomarginatus. Classification (NCBI taxonomy): domain Eukaryota; kingdom Metazoa; phylum Chordata; order Testudines; family Testudinidae; genus Gopherus; species Gopherus flavomarginatus. The sequence goes on along the minus strand of NC_066619.1, from coordinate 138,728,513 downwards.
ATGGCAGATTCTGTATTCCTTACGCCACCCGATCTTAAACTGACCTTCGCACCCCTTGGGTAATCTGTACATTGTTCCCTGATCACCAGAAACTTCTACACCTAAATGCTGTACCGTACACCTTTTTCTTCTTTGAACGTCATCTTACTAAAACGTTGACATTTGTTCGAGATCCCGGCTCCTGTTCCCTTGCAAGGCGTGTGCCTTTGCTCCAGGTTTTAGTCTGCTAATACAGCGGGGGCAGGGTGGGGGCCGATTGAGCCAGAGGCGCTTGCCTGCTGCAGACACGGATCAAAGGCTGAACCTCATCCCCCACGAGCTGAAGGCTTAATTGAAAACAGTTTAAGCAGTACTCCCGTCTCCGGCACTCAGCTACCCAGCTCCCAATGGGGTCCAAACCCCAAATAGATCCTTTTTACCCTGTAGAAGCTGTAAAAGCCTGTGACCAGGGCAGCTGCCTAGCAGCCGGCGCATATGCCTGCCAGCGTGAGAGCTCGTAAGGCACTAATCCAGATAGAGGTGGCTGGGTGGCAGAGGGAGTAAAGAGCCAGCAGAGTGGTGCAGAGGACGTGTGCTGGGCCCATAACCCAGAGGTCAATGGATCAAAGCCATTCTCTGATACACGAGCACTTGTCTCTTTTCCCTCTGGGCCTTCAAGCGATCAAAATCCTCGGCTTGTGGGCCCAGCTCTGTCTGCCATGTGCCTGGGCAGCAGCAGGACAGTCTCTAGAGAGCAGCTCCCACCCATTATCTCTTGTAGTGAAAAGGAAGTAGAATTGTGGTTGGACTTTTGCTATTTCTGTTCAGGGAGTCAGTGGCTGTGAGGCAACCCTTACTGATAATGGCAGGGGAAGAGTTCTCTCTTCTGCATTGATGCTGCAATTTTTTGTTGTGTCCTTTCTCTCCCCCTTCAATGCAGGCAGGTAGGCTTGGTGGCTTGGGGATGTGGGTCAAGCCTGGTTTCTTTTGGCAGACACCTGGTTGAGAACTGGTGCTCTACGGTCTTGTCTAAACTGATCAGCCCTAATGTCTGTAGCCTCGTCTCATACTTTGGAAGCCTTTTATTTACCCTTTCCACTGCAAAAACGACTATTTAGTCCTACTCTTTCTTTCCAAGCTGCTAACCAGTTACTGATCCATGAGAGGGCCCCAGCCATCTGGAGTAGCTTGTGACTGTGAGTGGCAACCTCAGGGCAGATTGTTAAGAAGCAGAGCACAATCCCCAAACTGGTTGTGTGTTCTAGACTTATGTTTCACCAAGTGTCAGATTCTGGATGACACCCCTTTTATGACTTTTTAAAGCAAACTTGCTATTTTTGCATCATTTGAGCGTTCTATGCAGAGGACTAGAAATGTTTCTATTAACTTGAATATTAGATCATTTTAACATTGGCTGGAATCACAATGTTAAATTAGTTCTTATGACTTTAATAACTGATACTTCCTCTATCTCAGGACTAGTTATTAAACGGTTTTTTGGACTAGGGAGATGGAATTGCAGCTTCCTCCATCCCTTGCACACATCACCCTGTTACTGTGGCACTGAACCCCCAGGAGCGGTGGACCTCCCTATGGGGAGAATATCGTGGTTGAAGAGCAGCGAAGAAAAATGGTGTTGTCTGTGTTCCCATTTGGTTTGTTCTGAGTATGGTTTTGAGTCGTTTGTAACTCTTTCATCAGTTATTAGTAACATCTTATTATCAGGCCTCTGAACTGAAAGGCTGCTCTTGCAGGTTTTACTTTGTCGTTGTTTGTAGGTCAAACAGCCGCTTTCTTAGGCCTCGTCCACACTATGCATTTAAACCGAATTTAGCAGCATTAAAACGAATTAACCCTGCACCCGTCCACACAATGAAGCCCTTTATATCGATATAAAGGGTTCTTAATACCGATATCTGTACTCCTCCCCGACGAGGGGAGTAGCGCGGAAATCGGTATTGCCATGTTGGATTAGGGTTAGTGTGGCCGCAATTCAATAGTATTGGCCTCCGGGCGGTATCCCACAATGCACCCTTGTGACCGCTCTGGAAAGCAATCTGAACTCGGATGCACTGGCCAGGTAAACAGGAAAAGCCCCGCGAATTTTGAATTTCATTTCCTGTTTGCCCAGCATGGAGCTCTGATCGGCACAGGTGGCGATGCAGTCCCAAACCCAAAACGAGCTCCAGCGTGGACCGTCTGGGAGGTACTGGATCTGATCGCTGTATGGAGAGACAAATCTGTTCTATCAGAGCTCCGTTACAGAAGACGAAATGACAAAGCATTTGAAAAAATCTCCAGGCTATGATAGACAGAGTCCACAGCCGGGACTCAGCACAGTGCTGCGTGACAAGCATAACGGAAAGCCAAAGAATCAAATGGACGTTCATGGAGGGAGGGAGGGGAGACTGAGGACTCCAGCGATCCCACAGTCCCCGCAGTCTTTGAAAAGCATTTGCATTCTTAGCTGAGCTCCCAATGCCTGAACAGTCAAACACATTTTGCCAAGTGTTTCAAGGGACCCTGGAGCTAGTCAAAGGGGTCCAACGGGCAGGGCCCCTGGAGCTAGGTTTAGGGCCCCAGAGATAGAGCCCCTTGAGCTAGGGCTGGGGGACCCATGCATAGGGCCCCTTGACCTAGGGTAAAGGGCCCCATGGGTAGGGCCTCTGAAGCTAGGGTTAGGGGACCCAGGGGTACAGGGCCTGCAGATAGGGTTAAGGGTCCCACAAGAAGGGACCTTGGAGCTAGGGTTAGGGGCCCCACGGGAAGGGCCGTTGGAGCTAGGGTTAGGGTTCTCACATGTAGGGACCCTGGAGCTAGGGCTAGGAGCCCCAGGGACGGGGCCACAGGAACAAGGGTTGGGGGTCCCAGGGGTGGGGTGCCTGGAGCTAGTGTTCGGGTGTCTAGGGGTGGGGCCCCTGAAGCTAGGGTTAGCGACCCCATGGGCAGGGCACCTTGAGCAGGGGTTTGGATCCCCAGCAATGGGGCCTCTGGAGCAAGGGTTAGGGGTCCAAGGGGTGGGACCCATGGAACTAGGGTTAGGGGTCCCACTGGTAGGGCCCCTGAAGCTAGAGTTAGGGGACCCAGGGGTAGGGCCCATGCAGCTAGGGTTTGGAGCCCCAGAGATGGGGCCCATGGAGCTAGGGATAGGGGTTCCAGGAGTGGGGCCCCTGGAACTAGGGTTAGAGGCCCCACGGGTAGGGCCCCTGAAGGTAGGGTTAGGCACCCCAGGGGTAAGGCCCCTGGAGCTAAGATTAGGGGTCCCACGGGTAGGTCCCCTGGAGCTAGGATTATGGGTCAAATGGGCACGAAGCCAGGAGCTAAGGTTAGAGCTCCCACAGGTAGGACCTCAGGAGCTAGGGTTAGGGGCCCCACGGATAGGGCCCCTGGAGCTTGGGTTAGGGATCCTAAGGGAAGGGCCTCTGGAGCTAGGGTTAGGTGCCCCACGGGCAGGAGCCCAGGAGCTAGATTTAGGGGCCCCAAGGATGGGGCTCCTGGAGCTAGGGTTAAGGTCCCCACGGGTAGGGCCCATGGAGCTAAGGCTAGGGGCCCCATGGGGAGGTCCCATAGAGCTAGGGTTAGGGTCCCCACGGGTAGGGCCCCTGGAGATAGGGTCAGGGGCCCCAGGGATAGAGCCCCTGGAGCTAGTGTCAGGGACTCTAACCCCCAGATGGCAAAGTTAGTTGTCTGACCGCGAGAGAGACAGGCAACACCAGCAAGGTCCGATCAAAAGCTCTTTATTGACAAGTGCACGCATCAACATAGAGCAGCTTGTCTCCCGAGAGAACCAGCCCGCTCTTTAAATCTTAGTATAAGTCTATATAGACAGTTCTGTCGCGTCATAAATTATTCACTGGAGCAACCCACTCCCTTCTTTTAACAACTAGAAACTAGACACCTTTAGTATACATACATACCTAAAGTTAGAAATGTAGGGGAGCTAAAAACCAACAACGAACAAAACCAGGGAGTGAAAACAAGGAGGCTGGGAAACTAGGGCTCTTATCAGTTCTTCGAAGGAGCTGCCCTAACACAGCACATCTGGTACTATGCCAGGAATGCAGCTTCTCGCTTATCTCACTTTTTTCCAGCGCTTGTGAGACATGCTGCTGCTTCTCAGTGTTTTCCACTCAGGAATTACCCAAAAACCTCGGTTAGCCTGACTTTGGTCAGGTTGGCGTACCTGGTTTTGTCTGCAATATCTTTATTCAGGCCTAACACTAGGGATAGGGGCCCCACGAGTACGGTTCCTGGAGCTAGGACTGGGGGCCCAAGGGGTATGCCCCCTGGAGCTAGGGATAGGGGTCACAAAAGTAGGGCCTTTGGAGCTAGGGTTAGGGGCCCAACGGGTGGGGTCCCTGAAGCTAAGTTTAGGAGCCCCATGGGTAGGGCCCCTGGAACTAGGGTTAAGGGCCCCAGGGATGCGCCCCTGAAGCTAGGGTAAAGGGTCCCAGGGGTGGGGCGCCTGGAGATAGGTTTAGTGGCCCGACGGGTATGGCCCCTGCAGCTAGGATTAGGGGCCCCAATGGTAGGGCCCCTGGAGCTAGGTTTGGGGGTCCCACGGGTAAGTACTCTGTAGCTAGGGTTAGATCTCCATGGGTTGGGCCCCTGGAGCTAGGGTTAGAAGCCATAGGGATAGGGCCCTTGGAGCTAGGGTTAGGAGCACTGGGGGTCAGGCCCCTGGAGCTAGGGTTAGGGGCCCACGCATATGGCATCTGGAGCTAGGGTTAGGGGACACAGGGGTAAGGCCCCTATAGCTAGGGTTAGTGGTCGCATGGGTAGGGCCTCTGGAGCTAGGGTTAGGGGCCCCACAGGAAGGGACCCTAGAGTTTGGGTTAGGGGCCCCAGGGCTGGGGCTCATGGTGCTAGGGTTAGGGGTCCTAGGGGTGGGCCCTGGACCTAGGGATAGAGGTCCTAGTGGTGGGGTGCCTGGAGCTACAGTTAGGGGCCCCAGGGGTAGAGCCCATGGACCTAGGGTTAGGGGTCCCACGGGTTGGGACACTGGAGCTAGGGACAGGGGCCCCATGGGTAGGGCCCCTGGAAATTGGGTTAGTGGTTCCATGCATAGAGCCCCTGTAGCTAGCGTTAGCGGGCGCATGGCTAAGGCCCTTGGAGATAGGATTTGGGGCCCCAGGGACTTGGCCCTTGAGCTAGGGTTAGTGTTCGCGTGGGTGGGGCCCTTGGAGCTAGTGTTTGGGTTTCCAGGGGGTGGGGTCTATGGAGCTAGGTCTAAGGACCCCATGGGTAGGGCCTCTTTAGCTAAGGTAAGGGCCCTACGGGCAGGGTGCCTGGAGCAAGTGTTAGGGACCCCACGGGTAGGGACCTTGGAACTAGGGTTAGGAGCCCCAGGTATGGGGCCCCTGGAGCTAGGGTTAGGGGATGCAGGGGTGGGGTCCCTGGAGCTTGGGTTAGAGGCCCCACGGAGAGGGCCCCTGTAGATAGGGTTAGTGGCGCAAGGGGTAGGGCCCCTGGATCTTTGGTAACGGACCCAAGGGGTAGGGCCCCGGAAGCTAAGGTTAGGGGTCCCATAGGTAGGGCCATTGGAACTAGGATTATGATTCCCACATGTAGGGCCCCTGGAGCTAGGGTTAGGGTTCCCAGGGGTGGGGCCTCTGGACCTAGTGTTAGGGGCACCACGAGGACGGCCCCTGGAGCTAGGGTAAGGTCCCACGGGTAGAGCCCTTGGAGCTAGGGTTAGGGGAACCACGGGTAGGGCCCCTGGAGCTAGGGGAAGAAGCCCGATGAGTAGGGCCCCTAGAGCTGGGTTAGGGAAACCAGGGATGGGGCCCCTGGAGGTAGGGTTAGGGCCCCAAGGGTTAGAGCCCCTGGAGTTTCCATTAGGGGTCCCATGGGTAGGATCCTTGGAGCTAGGATTAGGAGCCCTAGGAGTAGATCCTCTGGAGCTGGGGATATGAGCCTCAGTGTTGGGGCCCCTGGAGCTAGGGTTAGGGGTCTCACAGGTAAGGCCTCTGGAACTAGGGTTAGGGGCCCACAGGTAGGAGCCCTGCAGTTAGGGTTAGGGGTCCCACTGGTAGGGCCCCTGGAGTGAGGGTTAGGGGCCCCACGGGTTGGACCCCTGGAGCTAGAGTTAGGGGCCCCAGTGGTAGGGCCCCCAGAGCAAGTGTTAGAGACCTTACGGTTAGGGCCCCTGGAGCTAGGGTTAGGGGCCTCATGGGTTGGGTCTAAGGATTTAGGGTTAGCGGCCCAATGGGTAGGGCCCCGGGAGCTAAGGTTAGGATTCCAATGGGTAGGGCCCCTGGAGCTATAGTTTGGGGCCCTACGAGCAGGGTCCCTAAAGCTAGGGTTAGGGGCCCCAGGGATGGGGCACCTGGAGCTAGGTTTAGGGGCCCCACGGGTATGGCCCCTGAAGCTAGGGTTATGGGCTCCAGGAGTAGGGCCCCTGGAGCTAGGGTGAGGTTTCCCAAGGGTAAGGCCCCTGGAGCTAGAGATAGGGGCCCCATGGGTAGAGTCCCTGGAGCTAGGGTTAGGGACCCAATGGTAGGGCCCATGGAACTAGGTTTCGGGGTCCCACGGGTAAGGACTCTGTAGCTAGGGTTAGGGGTCCCATGGCCTGGGCCCATGAAGCTATGGTTAGAGGCTGCAGGGATGGGGCCCGTGGAGTTAGGGTTAGGAGTACCAGGGGTCGGGTCCCTGGAGCTGGGGTTAGGGGCCCACGCGTATGGCATCTGGAGCTAGGGTTAGGGGCCCCACAGGTAGGGACCCTGGACTCTGGGTGAGGGGCCCCAGGGGTGGGGCTCATGGTGCTAGGGTTAGGGGTCCTAGGGTTGGGCCCCTGGAGCTAAGGTTAACGATCTTATTGGTGGGGAGCCTGGAGCTAGGGTGAGGCGCCCTACGGTTAGGTCACCTGGATCTAAGTTTAGGGGTCCCATGGGTAGTGCCTCTGGATCTAGGGTTAGGGGCCCCATGAGTAGCGCACCTGCAGCTAGGGTTATGGGCCCCATGGGTAGGGCCCCTGGAGCTAGGTTTGGGGGTCCCACGGGAAAGGACTCTGTAGCTAGGGTTAGATCCCCATGGGTTGGGCCCCTGGAGCTAGGGTTAGAAGCCATAGGGATGGGGCCCTTGGAGCTAGGGTTAGGGGTACTGGGGGTCAGGCCCCTGGAGCTAGGGTTAGTGGTCGCATGGGTAGGGCCTCTGGAGCTAGGGTTAGGGGCCCCACAAGAAGGGACCCTAGAGTTTGGGTTAGGGGCCCCAGGGCTGGGGCTCATGGTGCTAGGGTTAGGGGTCCTAGGGGTGGGCCCTGGACCTAGGGATAAGGGTCCTAGTGGTGGGGTGCCTGGAACTACGGTTAGGGGCCCCAGGGGTAGAGCCCATGGACCTAGGGTTAGGGGTCCCATGGGTTGGGACACTGGAGCTAGGGACAGGGGCCCCATGGGTAGGGCCCCTGGAAATTGGGTTAGTGGTTCCACGCGTAGAGCCCCTGTAGCTAGCATTAGCGGGCGCATGGCTAAGGCCCTTGGGGATTGGATTTGGGGCCCCAGGGACTTGGCTCTTGAGCTAGGGTTAGTGTTCGCGTGGGTGGGGCCCCTGGAGCTAGTGTTTGGGTTTCCAGGGGGTGGGGTCTCTGGAGCTAGGGCTAAGGACCCCATGGGTAGGGCCTCTTTAGCTAAGGTAAGGGCCCTACGGGCAGGGTGCCTGGAGCAAGTGTTAGGGACCCCACGGGTAGGGCCCTTGGAACTAGGGTTAGGAGCCCCAGGTATGGGGCCCCTGGAGCTAGGGTTAGGGGATGCAGGGGTCGGGTCCCTGGTGCTTGGGTTAGGGGCCCCACGGAGAGGGCCCCTGAAGATAGGGTTAGTGGCGCAAGGGGTAGGGCCCCTGGATCTTTGGTAACGGACCCAAGGGGTAGGGCCCCGGAAGCTAAGGTTAGGGTCCCATAGGTAGGGCCATTGGAACTAGGATTATGATTCCCACATGTAGGGCCCCTGGAGCTAGGGTTAGGTTTCCCAGGGGTGGGGCCTCTGGACCTAGTGTTAGGGGCACCACGAGGACGGCCCCTGGAGCTAGGGTAAGGTCCCACGGGTAGAGCCCCTGGAGCTAGGGTTAGGGGAACCAGGGGTAGGGCCCCTGGAGCTAGGGGAAGAAGCCCCACGAGTAGGGCCCCTAGAGCTGGGTTAGGGAAACCAGGGATGGGGCCCCTGGAGGTAGGGTTAGGGCCTCAAGGGTTAGAGCCCCTGGAGTTTCCATTAGGGGTCCCATGGGTAGGATCCTTGGAGCTAGGGTTAGGAGCCCTAGCAGTAGATCCTCTGGAGCTGGGGATATGAGCCTCAGTGGTAGGGCCCCTGGAGCTAGGGTTAGGGGTCTCACAGGTAAGGCCTCTGGAACTAGGGTTAGGGGCCCACAGGTAGGGGCCCTGCAGTTAGGGTTAGGGGCCCCACGGGTTGGGCCCCTGGAGCTAGAGTTAGGGGCCCCAGAGAAGGAGTCCCTGGAGCTAGGGTTAGGGGCCTCACAGGTAGGGTCTAAGGAGTTAGGGTTAGCCGCCCAATGGGTAGGGCCCCGGTAGCTAGGGTTAGGGGCCCCAGGGGTAGAGCCCTGTAGCTGGGTTGAGAGGTTTATTTAAAATAGACATACATCTTTTAAGATCTGCTTCAGAAATGCTAAAGTTGATATAAGCAAAAGTCTTCATAGTGTTCCCCTGGTCATCTTTTCTGATAACAATTTCCGCATCTGTAACATTTCCAAACTTGCTGAATCTTTCCTGCAGTTCAGCCTCAGATACTGTATGGCCAAGTCCTCCAACATATAAACGTTTTAAAACTTGTTTTTTCTCCATAATAAAAAGTCAGACTGTTTCATTTAGGATGTATGTTTTATCCTTCGCACATGTCCAGCCAGGAAAGGGTAGGGCCTCTGGAGCTAGGGTTAGGATCCCAATGGGTAGGGCCCCTGGAGCTATAGTTTGGGGCCCTACGAGCAGGGTCCCTAAAGCTAGGGTTAGGGACCCCAGGGATGGGGCACCTGGAGCTAAGTTTAGGGGCACCATGGGTATGACCCCTGCAGCTAGGGTTAGGGCCTTAAGCGGTAGGACCCCTGGAGTTTGGGTTAGGGGTCCCACATGAAGGGCCTCTGGAGATAGCATTAGTGGCCTGACTGGTAGGGCCCCTGCAGCTAAGGATAGGGGCCCCAGGTTGAAGGGCCCTTGCACCTAGGGATAGGGGCCCTACGGGTAAGGCCCCTGGAGTTAGGGTTAGGGGCTGCACAGTTAGGGCCTCTGGAGCTATGGTTAGGGGCTTCACGTGTAAGGCCCCTGGAGCTAGGTTTACGGGCCCCATGGGTAGGGCCCCTGAAGCTAGGGTTAGTGGCCCCAGGTATAGGGCACTTGGAGTTACTGTTAGGGGCTCCACGGATGGGACCCCTGGATTTAGGATTAGGGACCCCATGGGTATGGCCCCTGGAGCTAGCGTTAGGGGCCCCAGGGGTAGTGCACCTGGAGCTAGTGTTAGGGGCCCCACGTGTAGGGCCTCTGGAGCTATGGTTTGGGACCCCTTGGGCAGTGTCCCTATAGCTAGGGTTAGGTGCCCCAGGGATGTGGCCCATGGAGCAAAGGTTAGGGGTCCCAGGGGTGGGGCCCCTGGAGCTAGGGTTAGAGATCTCACGCTTAAGGCCTCTGGAGCTAGGATTAGGGGCCCACTCGTAGGGCCCCTGAAACAAGGGCTATGGGCCCCACGGGTTGGGCACCTGGAGCTATTGTTCGGGGCCCCAGGGATGGAGCCTCTGGAGCTAGGGTTAGGGGCTCATGGGTATGGCAACTGGAGCTAGAGTAAGGGGCACAGGGGTAGGGCCCCAGGAGCCAGGGTTAGGGGCCCCACGGGTAGGGACCCTGGTGGAGTAGGGACTATCTGTGTGGGAGATGGGAGAGCAGGGGGGTGACGTAAGGTGAGGGACAGGACCTAAGCCTGTAACTCCAGCTAGGCAGCCGGGAGGGGTCAGCACCTTTGCCTGGGAAGCTGGACACAGGAAGGGGCCGGCTGGAGGGAGTTAGTTCAGTTTTGGTTTGGAGCTGGGTTATTGGAATTCAGGGATTCCCAAACTGGGAACTAAGCTTTCTGAACCCCCAGAAGGACTCGATCGAGAGGTCCTGGTTGTGCCCAAAAGCTCTGCTGTATCCTTCGTTCCTGTTGGCCAAAAAAACCTTTTGTTTTACTGGCTGGCTGAGTCACTGTGTGTCCCAGGAAGAGGGGTGCAGGACCGGATTCCCCCACACTCCGTGACATAAATATCTGTGCCCCCCACTAACCCCCTAAGCCCCTCTGGGACCCCTGCAGCCTGGACGTAGGTATCTGTGCCCCCCACGAACCCCCTAAGCCTCCCAGGGACCCCTTCAGCCTGCATGTAGGTGGAACCCTTCTGCCAGGCTGAATTGATAGCAGCAAGGACTGGGTTCAATACATAGGGGTCCCTTCCCTACAACGTAATGCAAACCAGCTCGAGCCCCCAACCCAGTGACATGGGAAAATTTTACATACGCACCCCTAGGTGCCTCAAAGAGGCGATACTTCCCCTCTCGCAAGCACAGAGTCTGGGTGTAGCAGAAAATGTTTAATAACGTGAGATAAACAACATAGCATTAAATTGGGAAAACACCTCAATTAGGCCGTGTCCTTTTCCCTGGGCTCTTGAGTCTAGCAATCCCCAAATCACTCCAAGACTCCAAAGTCCAATACCTCAAATGTTTCAAGAGTCCAGCAACCCCAAAATCACCCACAGTTGCGCAACCCCAGAGTTCAAGAGTCTATCTGCAGGGTTTTTCCCCCCTGCCAGCTTGGGTAGAAAGGAGCACTTTACGTGATCCACTGCTGACTGCCCTGCCTCTCTGTGGGATTCTGCTTCCGCCTTCCCCATGAACTGCTCAGCTCAGTCCACCAGCTACTCTGTGCTGCCAGCCGACCGGTGATCTGCTCCAGCTGTACTAAAAAACTACTCAGCTCACCTCACTCCATAGGCTATTCCAACCATCCCACAAACTGCTTCTCTCTGTCAGCTGTTCTGTTCCACAATATAATTTCAGATTCCCTTACTGGCTAACAAAGCTCTTTAGTGATTTCAGCTCAGGAACCTAGAACTTCAATTGTTAAAAGAATCAAATTTCAGCTTTACTCTTCAACTACTAAAAGAGAAAAAAGTCCAATTCATGTTTTTGGTTCACCCAAGGAGCCCACTCCCTTGTCTAGCGAGTGCCACTCAATTGATGGTGAGAATCCCTGTCTCAAAGCAGTTTCACAGTTCCTCATCCACACAATCAGGGTGACAACACTCCACATCTCATGCCCCAACAACAAATAAACCGGGGATACCACAGCTGCCAAAGCAGCCATCCCAGGCTGTCGTTGCCGTGTCAGGAGGGTTGGGTGTGCCTATGCAAACACGATCAGCCCCTGAAATTCTTTTCTACACTCTCCATAATTCACCACCAGATGTCAAGGTAGAGTTCATCCTGCTTCTGCTTACATAGGTATCTGTGCTCCCCACAACCCCCTAATCCCACCGGGACCCATCTAGCCTGGATAAAGGTATCTGTGCTCCCCACAAACCTCTAAGCCCCCCAGGGAACCTGCAAGCCCAGATGTAGGCATCTGTATGCCCCACAAACCCCCTAATACCCACAGGACCCCTCCAGCCTGTAGGTAGGTATCTGTGACCCCCAGAGCCACACAAAGAACCTCAGGATCCCTACAGCATGGATGTTTGTATCTGTGACCCCCACAAAGCGCCTAAGCTACCCAGGGACCCCTACAATCGGGATGTAGGTATCTGTTCCCCCCAAAACACCTAATCCCCCCGAGACCCCTCCAGCCTAGACATAGGTATCTCAGACCCCACAACCCTCCTAAGACCCCTGAAACCCCTCCAGCCTAGACGCAGGTATCTGTGCCCCTCACAAACCCCCTAGGCCACGATGGGACCCCTCCAGCCTCGACATAGTTATCTGAGCTCCCCCCACCCCCCCTAAGGCCCCCAGGACCCCTCTTGCCTGGATGAAGGTATCTGTGCCCCCCACAAACCCCTAAGCCACACCAACATCCCTATAGCCTGGAAGTAGGTATCTGTGCACCCTCACAAACCCACTGATCCTCCCAGCGACCCTACAGCATGGACATAGGTATCTGTACCCCAAAATGTCCCAAAGCAACCCTGGAACCCCTACAGCCTCGAAATAGGTATCTGTGCCCCCCCACAACTCTCAAATACCCCCACAACCCCTCCAGCCTGGAAGTAGATATTTGTGACCTCCAGGAACCCCCTAAGCCCTCACCAGTGCTTCTCCAGCCTGGACATAGGTATCTCTGCCTCCCACAAGCCCCCTAAGACCCACAGGTCTCCCATCAGCCTGGTTGTAGCTATGTGTATGCCACACAAACCCCCTAAGCTCCCCAGGGCCCCCTCCAACCAGGACATAGGTATCTGCACAACCACAACTCTTTAAGTCCCCCAGGGATCCCTCCAGACCATGCATAGGTTTCTGTGCCCCTCACCAACTCCCTAAACCCCCAGGGACCACTACAGCTTGGATGTATGTGTCTGTGCTCACCACAACCCCCTAAGCCATCCAGGGACCTCTCCAGCCCGGATGTAGATATTTGTGTCCCCTATGAAGTCCCTAATCCCCACCGGAATCCCTCCAGCCTAGACGTAGCTATCTGTGCCCCTCACTACCCCTAAGCCCCAGCAGGGATCTCTACAGCCTCTACGTAGGTGTGATGCTCTGTGCATTACCCTGCGTGGCCACACGGTGTCACTGTTGCTCCATGCGGGAAATGCTCTGTGCATTACCCAGCGTGGCCACACGGTGTCACTGTTGCTCCATGTGGGAAATGCTCTGGGCATTACTGTGATGGAGTAGGGACTGTCTGTGTGGGGGATGGGAGAGCAGGGGGTGACTTTAGGACCGGACACGTGCTCAGCCTGTAACGTGAGCTAGGTAGGGGGGAGGGGGTCAGCACCTTTGCCAGGGAAGCTGGACACAGGAAGGGGCCGGCTGGAGGGAGTTAGTTCAGTTTCGGTTTTGGTCTAGGTGGTTGGAATTCAGGGAATCCGAAACTGGGAGTTAAGTTTCCTGAACCTCCAGAAGGACTCGATTGAGGGGTCCTGCTTGTGCCTCCAAACTCTGCTGTATCCTTCACTCCTGCTGTGCAATAAACCTTCTGTTTTACTGGCTGGCTGAGAGTCACCTTGTGTCCCAGGAAGAGGAGTGCAGGACCGGACTCCCCCACACTCCGTGACAGACCCTAAGCCCCTCCGAGACCCCTGCAGCCTGGACGTAGGTATCTGTGCCTCCCACCAAACACCTAAGACCCCTGTAGACCCCTCCATCCTGAGCTTAGGTATCTGTGCCCCCTCACAAGCCCCCTAAGCCCCCCAGGGACCTATACAGCCAGAACATTGTTATCTGTGCCCCATATAGACTCCATAAGCCCCCCAGGACACTCCAGTGTGCACGTAGGTATATGTGCCCCTCAGAAACCCCCTAACCGCCCAGGAAACCCTACAGCCTGGATGTAGGTATTTGTACCCCCACAACCCCCCTATCCCCCCGCCGGGACATCTACAATCTGGATGTAGATATCTGTTCCCCTCACAAAACCTCTAATCGCCCCTGGGACCCATACAGCCTGGACATAGGTATCTGTGCCCACTCGAACCCCTAAGACCCCCTGGTACCCCTACAGCCGGGACACAGGTATCCTGGGCCCCGAAAAATCCCCTAAGACTCCCAGGATGCCTCCAGCCTGGATGTAGGTATCTATGCCCCCCATGAACCCCCTAAACCCCACTGGGACCCCTAGATCCTGGAGATTGGTATCTGTGTCCCCCAAAAAACTCTCTAAGCCCCCCAGGGACCCCTACGGCCTGGACGTAGTTATCTGTGCACCTCAAGGCCCCTAAGATCCCTCAGACCCCTACAGCCTGGATGTAGGTGTGACGGTGCTCCCTGTGGGAGCCAGCTGAGGTCACTTAATCAGGGTGAACTGCAAACAAAACAGGGCAGACAAATCCCAAATGCTGGTGGTGATTTCAATACTTAGATTTACCAAGCCAGCACAAAGCAGTTTCTGTAGGACCTCACTGGTTACTTAGAAGTTTAAGCCATGCAGTTCCCTTAAAGTACCCAGCCTCCGTCCAGACACACCTGTCAGATATGATGATGATTCCTGAAAATCTTACTTCATCATATAAAAGGAAAGATTCTTCCAATCCCAAAGGATCAGCCACATACTCAGGATCTATTACAACTTAGATCTTACCTAAAATAAATGCTATAGCCAATTCTTATTAAGTAAGCTAAAATCTATTAGAAAAGAAAAGAGAGAGAATGTTGATTAAAACATTAATAGACATATAGACTTGAATTCAATTCTTGAGGTTCAGATACATAGTAGAGGTGAGCTTGTAGTAGCCAAAAGTCCTTTTTGAAATAGTCCATAGGTTATAGTCCAATTTCCATATTCAGGGTGGCTCCAGTCAATGACTGGGGATCACAATCCTTGTGGCTTAAGGTTTCCCCGTCTTGAAACCCAAAGCAGATATGAGATGAAGAAGGATCATGTCCCAGGCTTCTTATACATTTCCAGCAGCCTTTCGGCCTGAGAAAACAATAGGCTTAGCTCTCCTTCCAAACATCCTGGCAATTAGTACAGGGTAATTTATTCATTAAACAGTTCAAATAGAGGTTACCACAACCTTCAAAGAGACACATAGACAATAATACTATTTCACTCAAGTACCATCATAAATGTTAATATTCCTTTTTTTGCTCTTTGAATTAAAATTATAGCAACAGACAAGACTTGTTTGCTTACATCACAAGACCTGAGCAAAAATCTCCCCTTCTACTTCTAACAATGCAGACTTGCATTTCAAAGCTCTGTTCATTTACATATCTTGCTAAGCAGTTCTTAAGGTTCACCCATGGGTCAGGTCAATCAGTGAGGTGAGTTAATTAACTCTTTCTGGCCCTGTCACCTTTCAATGAGATATTAGATTATACTTATAATGTCACAGTGGTGGTGCGTTGACTGCTGCAGCTCCCCGTAGACTCTGCCTGCATCTCTCACCAAGCTGGAGTACAGCAGTCAAGGGGAGAGCACTCGATGTGTTGCATCTATACTAGACGCGATATATCGACCCCGCTGGATCGATCGCTGCCCACCGATTCGGCAGGTGGTATATACATACCCCGAATATCTGGTGATCAGAGCTGGACCCCGGAGGGGGACACATTGAAGGAACTCAGGGGTTAAGGTGCCTCTATTGTCAACTGTCAGGGCTGCTGTGGCTCAGAGGAGGGTGCTTGACTACCTGGCAGGCTTAGGTGCCGCAAACCTGGGAGGCGGGAGAAGTGAAGCGGTCACGGTGTGCTTGGGGTGCTCGTGCTCGGAGCAGGGGTGAGCTGGGGCGAGGGGGGGAGCTGCAGGGCAGAGCGGGGGAGTTGCCACAAGAGGGGCGCCTCAGGGTGGAGGGGGGAGCTGCCACGGGTGGGGCGCCTTAGGGCGGGGGCGCGGGGGAGGAGGGCGCAAGGTGGAAGTTTCGCCTACGGCATGAAACATCCTTGCACGGGCCCTGCCCCATGCCCTGCCTGCAGCCAGCCCTGCACCCCCTGCCCTGCCCTGCCCTGCCCTGCCCGCAGCCAGCCTCTGTCTCCATCCAGCCCTGCACCTTCTGCCCTGCCCGCACCAGCCGCATCCTCCCTGCCCTGCCTGCAGCCAGCCCCACAGCCAGCCCCTGACACACCCCCTGCCCTGTCTCCAGCCAACTCCTGCCACTCCCCCCTGTGGCCCTGCCCAAAGCCAGCCAGCCCCCACACACCCCCAGCCTGCACCAGCCCTGCACCCCCTGTCTGCAGCCAGCCCCGCACCCCCTACCCTGTCTCCAGCCAACCCCTGATGCACCCCCCAGCCTGAAGCCAGCCAGCCCCGCATCCCTTGCCCTGCCTGCAGCCAGACCCTACCTCCAGCCAACTCCATGTCCACTGATGCCCTGCAGTTCCCAGGGCAGTAACCATGCACATCTGCTTCAATGAAGGGGGCAGGGAGCAGCTGGGACCCACACATGTGCACACTCTTGGGTGACCAGACAGCAAATGTGAAAAATCGGGACTGGGGTGGGGGTAATAGAATCCTAGATAAGAAAAAGACCCCAAAATTTGGACTGTCCCTATAAAATCGGGACATCAGGACACCTTAGCACACCCCCAGGACTCCTGAGTTCCATTGCTGGGTTTCCTATTGGTTCCACTGCTGGTTGTTTTCCTTTTCCTGGGGAGACTTTCGGCAAGTTGCTCCCCACTCTCGGGCTCTGTCCCCAGCAGTCAAATGGGGATTTCATACTTTCCCGCTATTGGAAAGTGCTGGGAGAATCCCCCAGCAAAAGCTGCTCTGACAGTGCTAAGCAGCATCTGACCATTCAAGGTCAGAGCTCGGTACCTGGGAGGAGTGTTTGGCTCTGGGGTTTCACTTCAGCCCAGTCTAGAGAGAGGGGCCCAACCATGGAGTTTGGCTCAAGAAGACCAAGTGTCCAATTTGTTAAGGGCGTTTTGAATTCCAACCCTGTGCTCCTAAGTGCTTGGTGTCAGTTGCAAATTTTAGAAGCATGCTCTCCACTGCATTTTCCAAATCATTCATGAAAATATTGAATAGTATCGGACCGCGGACTGATCCCTGCCGGACCCACTAGGTACACCCTCTCCGTTGGACAGCCAAACATGGAGAAGGGCTCCTGGAGTCTGGGCTTTCAACCAGCTCTGCACCAACATTACACTGATTACAGCTGGACTGCATTTCCCTCGTTTGCTTGTGAGAATGTCCTACGGGACTGTGTGAAAAGCCTTAGCAACCCCAAGCTAGATCCCATCTACTGTTTACCCACCTCCACCAGGCCCAAAACCCTGCCAAAGAAGGAAAGAGGATTGGTTTGGAATGATTTGTTCTTGACAAATCCCTGCTCACTAGTCCTAAGAACCAAACTATTCTGTAGGTGCTGCTGACAAACTGAGTGCTTAAGAATGTATTGCAGGATGTCTCCAGCAATGGCAGTGAGGCTAGCTAGTCTGTAAGTCTCAGGGGTCTCTTTGTTCCCCTTTAGAGAAAGGATCCTGTCTTGTTCATGGATGGGAAGAGGTTCTTTTTCAGGGATCTCAGACGAGAACTGGGGCACAGCACCTGGTTTGTCAAGGCCACAAAAAGGAGGCAGGAACCTCTTCTCTCCTGCTGGCAAAGAACCCCAGGTACCTGAAAGACAGGGACTCACATCCTGAATGGGCTTTTTAAAAAGGCACTGGTTAAAGATTGGCCCCGACCATTTCTTGTTTTCCATAGACTAGACATTTTAGCAAACTTTAGAATTCCTTGGAGCTAAACACTGTGAAACTCCCCTTTCTCCTTCACAGAGGGCTTTAACGCCCCTTATCTCACTCAGGCTCACAACTGCCGGAGTTGAGAACTGTCCCTGTCCCATTTGGACTGATGGGAGGAGCCTGAGGTGCAGAGAAGGAAGTGACCTACCCAAGCGCCTACACAGTAAGGTGGTGGCAGAGCCAGAAAGAGAAGCCACCAGTCCTGACTCCTGTTCTAACAGACAATAACCCCCCCAGAGGCAGGGATAGAGCTCAGGAATCGAGATGGTGGGGAAATTTCATTGAATCCATTTCTGTCAGAAAATCCCATTCAGGCTAATCCGGTTGTTTCTCAAAATCATAACAAGTGGGATGAAAGTTCTTTGCAAAAATATTGTATTGCAAAACAAAAGCATCTCCTGTTGTCAGAGTGTGTTAAATGTCTCCTCTCACACAAAGAGGAGGACATTAGATCTCAAACATTAGATAAGATGCTTCAGTCTGAGCTAAGTCATTGCTGCTCTTAACAATTTCAAAATAAAAAAATGCAAAAAAATAGACTATTTCAGCTATTCTATTACGTGTTAATCTGCTCTGAGTAAACGTGATAGGACACCTCATATTTATGCCCTACTCCTAGTGACACTCTCCAATGGATCCCCATCCTCCCACCACCGTCGGGTAGGTTAGCGGATCATTATTATTTTACTGAAAGAGGGAGAAGCTAAGGCTGAGAAAGGAGAATTGATTGTTTTAGGTCCCACAGCCAGTCAGAGGCAGAGTTGGGAATAGGACCCAAGAGCCCTGATTTTCAAACTACCCATTGGATCTTGAATTTCAGACACTGAATGACCTGAATAAAGTGCTCTCAGATGAGCTCCAGACCAACAACAGTGACAGTAACTATTCAGCAAGTATTTGAGGAGAACTGCAATGTTAGAGAGAATCATGAACTGCTCAGAGACAACTAATGCAGAGAAGCAGCAAAATTCATCAAACATAGAACTGGTTTTGACTTATAAAGAGAAAAACAAGGACCTGAGTTTCCTCCCTGTCAATAATCCCCGTCTCAGCCAATCAGGGTAGAGACTGAGGATGGGAGGCTGAGGGATCTCACCAGAGAGCCCAAAGGATGGCCCAGGTCACCAGTGGGGATCACTTCCCGAGCAATAGTTCAGCCTCACATTTTTGGGTAGACCTCCCACAGTGAGAACTGCAGAGCACTTCCCTGCAAAAAACTAAAAAAACCACATACACACTCTCTCTCTCCCCCCTCCCTCGTGGTGTTGGGAAGGGAACAGGTAAAAGGACAAAGGAAGCAAGAGAAGAGAAAGGAGGGAGGGAGCGATGGAGGAAGAGGTGAAACAAAAAGGACAAACCCTAATGTCCCCAGTGATTCTAAGGGACAAAATCCCAGGTGCAGAATAAAATTCTGCCTCCTTAAGCTCGTGTTTTCCATGCCTCGAATTCA